>NC_072854.1:103796925-103869425 GCF_028858705.1 Grus americana
CAATATTCCATAGGAAAACGTACCACTAGTAATGTTGAAGAAGTTCCAAAGGGCTAGAGCAAGGAAGGAATGACATGGAGGAGAAATGACAACTGGCCAAAGACAACTGTACCAATTTGCTATTTGCAAGCTAACAATTCCATACTTGTGTGTAAGGCAAAAAAGAGACAAACTGGAGAGATGAGTAGGACACGGGTAACTCATCTGGTTTTAGATTGTAAAGCCATTCAGGAATAACTTGCTGCTTCAATGCCCAACCAAACCAGCTGTATCTAAGAGAAAATACTGGTTGACGTAGTAGTTCCTGAGACCTTGCTACCATAGCTCAAACTACCCATTAGTCAACTTGCAATTTCCACAGTAGGACACAAGACAGAAGGCATTATGCTGAATTGCAATGTTAACTTACATATTGTTAGGTCAGGAGGGAGACACAGTAGATGGCCTGGGTATATTGCTGTTGCCTCTATTACAGATGAACAGAGCTATCAATCCTGCTTCTTCTGTACAAATTAAATAACTTTGAAAGGATAAGGGTTGCATATGGTGTATGCAAGGCTGCAGGACGTCCTGTAAGGTGAGCGTAGGAAGATATGAGAAAACGCAGAAGAAGATGAAGGCATGACTGAGAAAGTGAGTGCACAAGAGTCAGGATAAATAACACAGATGCCTGAAGATCACTGTAGAGCAAAAGGTCAGTGGAAAATGCTGGTTTAAAAGAATTGTGGGCTGGACTCATCACATTGATATATCCACATCACAAGTCAATTGATTCAATGAGTTTCACCATCACACAACTGAAGTGATGCAGCAGCAAACCAGGTTAAAATATTCTCTTTCCACATCTCTTCTATTGTGGAAAAGAAGGAAATACTACAGGGGAAATAGGAACAATACCAAAAGAAGTGGGCAATAAATTCAGAGTGACTGAGGAGATTGGATGATTGAAGAACCTGGTAATGGTATGTGGAACATTTCTTTTGTCGGTCACTGATGCAAACCTGGATCAGCTCGAGAATGACAAAAACTGGTGACCATATGAGAAATGAGTCAGTGCTGTTGGTATTCATGTTAGCGAAAATGCCATGATGATTGACAATAATTGCAACTCTTGTTAACATTATCAGCAGAGAGGGAAGCCATGGTCTAAGCAGACAGAAAGGTTGATTGCTCCTCTCCTCTGAAAGCAGAAAAAGCCCTGTGAAATAACAGTCAAAGCAGACTGGTGATCTGCTCTCTGCTCACCATATAGAGAAGTTTGCTCAGTTTTAAGTGGGATGTATCCTGTACCTTTCAGCGGCCTTATATTAATTTTAATTTACGAATGCAAAGAAAAGCTAGGATGCCTCAGAAGTGAGTAAATCAAGCACCATGAAGAAATTTCTCTCTTCTTCTTAGTCCTGAGAGAAAGGCATAAAGAAGAGAAAAAATTCTATTCAATCTTCTTGGCTATGTTGGCTGAAGAAAGTGACCTTTCATGTCTATTCCTTTAAATCTTTTAGTTTGAAATTCTGTTGTTTAAAATGTTTGAAAAGTATTGCAATTTACCATTTGATGAACATCCTGCCAGTAATTACAGTCAAATTTGAGTATCTTCTACAAAATTTCTCATTTCCTATTTTGTGCTGTAAGGCCATCGGGCAAAAAATGACTCAATATACAAGGGAAAGAGTAAATCAGACTTCAAATAAAATATGTAACACTGAATATCTGACAGATGGGGAAAATATATTGAAAGCTTGACTTTCATTGACATTTGACCCCTTTCTTCTACACTGACAATGAAGAAGCTCAGACATTTCAATTTTTTTTCTGTATAATCTTTCTCAGCTCTTGTAATCAGAAATATTGGTGTTAACAACAGTATTCCAAACATTTAAGAGGAAAATACTACTTTGGTCGTAGATAGGAACTCTTTAAAATTCAGATATAGTTCTTAAACTGAAGTTGAGTTTCAAGTTTAGTCTCATTTATCCATCAAAAACACTGGCACATTTTTATTTTGGTTTATCTTGGTTTTTACTAACATTTTGCAGCGAAAAGCCAGCATTCCTTTCTTCTATAAAATATGCTCTGATGGCCTAAGTTATGACTCTGTCTGCTGTTCAAGCTAGTCTGAAATTGTACCTCGTCCATGGCCAAGTGTCTCTTCAATCCTGCTTTGTGCTGTCACAGCAGGAACAGAGGCTGAATGCACAAGGTTTGGGTGATTCTGCTGCTGACAGCAATCTCTACGATATCAGGCCAGCTTCCTTCCGCTTCACAGCTACGTTCACAAGTACCACTCTCCGTTCTCGGGCTGGCAACATTTTACAGTTATTTTATGACTTTACACACGCTTTGCAAAGAAGTAAAAAGTTGTGACTCCCACGCCACACCAAAGCCCTACAACCTGTCCCTGCCTTTGCAGATGATGTAAAATTGCAATCTAGTAAAAAAGGACTTTTGGATGGACAAAATTCAAATGTGAGGTGTTAAAAAGAAAGGGAGAAACATAAGGATCCAAAGTGCCACTGCAGCTCTGCAGAGACCTGAGTCTGATTTCAGTTATAGCAGTACAAAATAGGAGAAATCCAAGTCAGAGGATACATTATGAAACTCTAAGAATCAGCACCATGAAGACCAAAGTCAGTCTCACTAGGCAGATGTTTGCAGAGGTAATTAAAAAAATACAAACCGAAACGTAATTCAAGAATGAAAAAAAGGAGATCTCAAACGCTATCTAAACCAGATAAAATAATAAAGAGAAAAAATGAGGTCACACATTTGGAGTGAAATGTATAGTCTTAGTTTTCTTTTTATAATAAAAGTATCATAAAAATGGAAGGAGGCACAGCTAAGGGCATCCAGAATGATACAGGGACTCATGGGTCTTATATATTCTGAAAGGTTAGAAAAAGTAGGTCTGTGTTGTTTGGAAAAGAGGATCTTATGAGGGACTTCAATGAGATACATGAAACTCTAAAGGGACCAAGGAAGAGAGATGCAGCAACGCTATTTGAGCTAGTGTCAAACGCAAGCTCAAGGGGACACAAAATTATGCCAGAGAAAAGCCTGACAATGAAACTCTCTAGGTGGAAATATCTTATACTAAGAACAAAATACTGAAGATTGCAATGACTGCAAATAGTTTAAATAATTTAAAAAACAAAAAAAAACCCAAAGAACAAAACCCCCCAAACAACTTAGGAAAGTGAAGTCGGTTGAAATAAATATTTCTGTAAATAAAAAGACTGAAATCAAAGTTTGAGTCATGGTCTTACTTTAACTTCACAGAAGATGTGACCCAGAATTAAGTTTTTCCCTCTTAGTTTGATGAGAAATTAACAGTGGACAGTAGAAAGTCCTTTGAACTTGCACTCTCAACATCCCTCAACGTCGTTTCACCCCCAGCGTGCTCCATCAAGTAATCAAGTCAAAACACAGTAACCCAATGAAACACCAAAGTAGGAGAATTAATTGCAACGTCAATCCCTGGCTGGCCTTTCAGATTCTCCCCTGTGCTAAATTGCCATTTCATGACCCAGCTGCACGCTGCCTCACAGCCTGCCCACCCATCACCTTCCCACTCTGGCACCAGCTGCGTCACGGGACACTCGGTGGGCACTTTCCTTCTCCTCCGGTCTTTCTCTCCGAAAAGGAAACGGGCTGCGGTCGCACAGCAGCACCTGCCCCCGAAACGTGCAGCGTGACACTGGTACCCCCTGGCAGAGGAATTAGTAGCTGTGAGCAACCATCATGGGAATCCAGCAGGAACCTGAGCAGGTAGGAGAAGAGGAAAGCCACATAATAAACATGAAACTCCCAAAAAAACCTCTTGGGCAAAAATTGTGTTGACATGAACTTAAGGATGAGGGAGACATCAGTACCTGGAGGGCAAAAAATCCTCGCGGGGTCTCACATCATCCCCAAATGAAGCCATTCTGAGCATACAATTACTCTTAACACTTCCTGCAGTGAAGCCATCAGGAAAAATGTGTGAATAAAATCAACAGTGTTTGTAAAAAGAAGTTTGATCCAAAGTGGATTAAAATACTTATAATTCAATCAAGGAACATTACCACAGGTTAGAGTGGGAGTTGACAGGGACCCTCATTTCTGTGTGAATCCTTACACTGTCTGGGTTTCTTAACTCGGACTTCAGAGTACCGACTTTCTACAGAACTGCAGATACCTACTCCCTTAAGGTGATATTGTTATGGGCATTAACATAAAGTTTAGTAACACTGTAAATATGCCTACAAATACCTGCTTATCCTTACTTAAAACTATTCTAACATTTCATTAAAAAAAAAAAAGGAAAAAGGTATTTATCTGTATTTCTGGCATCAAAATTAATTGCCATCGTCCACCTGCCTATCCCAAATGTGCCTTAGCTCCAAGAAAGTTATTTAATTTTGGAGCTAGAAATTTGAAATTTCACATACATAAACAATGAGAAAAGGCAACAGATAACAGAGGTAAACCTAGCATCTAGTCACTTCCAGATTTCCAACAGAAAGGCAGTATCTCAAGATGTAGTGCAAGAGGGTATTTTACATCCAATTAGGCAGGGAAGCCAAGCTGAATGGGTTAAAATTTGCCACCGATCCCAAGTAAGTGATTTTCTTAACCCCCTAAGGGTTCAAACTGCACTGGGAGGAAAAAGCAATTATGCAATGAATAGGAGAGGGGAAAATATGTCCCAAACTGGTTTGCCTGCAACAAGGTACAGATTCTGCAGGGAACAGCTGAGCTCCCCAGGTTATTCTTTGACCACACCCGAAATAAAAACTAAAGGATATTTCGGAGAATAGGAAAACACAACAGCTCAGATAATGTCCCAGGCAGTATATTCATTACAGGCTCATCAGAGTGGATGCCTGCAGTAGGAAGATTAAATACCCATTTACCAGCATCAGAGGAGAGTTTGGTTTTATAATGTATTGTCCCCTATTCCCCGTGAGGCTGCTTTGTTTGATAAAATGCTGAGTGTGGTGTAAAAATATCCCCCTCTCTGTAATTTGCACTCCTCTCCATTTAAAGCTATTCTTGCTGCAAACGAGAATTGAAAGCTGCTAAAATTAAGTGGTGTCAGTTCTCAATGACACTTTAATGATAGAGCGCTCAGCAAATGAGATGAGAATGAATTCCAGCTTCTCTGCTAAAGATAGTAACCAGCACTAAACAGTATAATGCTCCAACTGGGCTACACTTCACCTGCTTCATTCATATTTAGTAGAACTGAAATAGGGAAACTATAATTAAAATGGTCATAAAACGAAAAGTGCTAATTTCTAATGGAGATGACAGGAAACAACTGAAGCTTGTGAAGTCAAAGCACAGCCCTTCTTTGTCACGTCCGTACCGCCACGGAGGCCACCGCTGGCTGACCACAGGGCTGATCTGGGGCTGTGCGGCGTCTTCCTCCCTGCAGAAACTGCCGCTCCCAGCAACTTTGGTCTAAACCTACTTAACTGGCACAGACATGGGAAAAATGAAGTTTAGGAAATCCTGCATGGTTTTGGGCTAAATGAAACTACTGCCTCTGAAAAAGCATTCAAGGAAAAAGAAAAAAACCAACCCACCATGTAAACACTTTCTTTCTCTCAGTATTGTATCGTTTGGACCTTCAAGGACGTCCACCCAGCCTTCCGCACAGATCATGCCTGTAGCTTCACTACCACTAACAAATGACAACTTCAAAGTATGTCAGCTGGGTGCTGTCACCTCTGTGCCCCACTTGTGCCACTTCAGTGTTGCAAAGGTGTTTTGTGATGGGACAATTATTCTCTGGAAAAAAAAAAATGAATTCTTTTGCTCAGGTTTGTGAGCCTGGCGTAGCAAAGGCAGGCTCCTTCTGTTGCGTTGGCTCTGGTGCAGGGGGAAATGCGAGCTCTAAATTCACATAGTGCCTGGGCAGAGCCACCACTGCCTTTCCTCCTGCCCCATATAGCATGGGCTCACAGCCTGCATTGACAGTGTGCTTCTTTCTACAAACTGTCATGAAAGAGAAGTAGATTGTTTCCAACCCTTGACAAAAACTGCATTATTTTTGTATAATGCTATGCCGTTCAGTTAAATAGCCAACTCTGTCAAACATATGAATGGAAGGTAAATATTAAGGCATGCAAAGTATAAAAAGCAGTCATTATGGAGAGAGAAGTATTTATTACTATAGGAAATCTTCAGTGGACTTACAATTATGAAAGCCGTCTTGTAATAAGGTGAGTTAAGGTTTCAAAATTCACTGCAAGTACTTGCAGAATATTCCATATGACTAAAATGGAGATGGGGCCACCTGTGATGACTGACAGTAAAATCTTTATGCCTTGTAGTAATATCAGGTTTTCTTTACAAATACAATATATTTGATGGATAAGTGATCCTGCAAATACTTTACAAAGTTTTAAAATAAGGTGTCAGCACTATTTTCCCACCCTTATCTTGAGGAAACCGGACTGTATGTGTACCCTGAATCTTTACCTACAAATACTTCTTCCAATGTCTTCTAACAAATAATGCACTAAAGAGAATTTCTTTGTATGGTAAAAAAAAAAGAAAAAAAAGCTTTTGCATTTGCACATAACAGAACATGTCCAAAGCTGTTTAAATGTCTAGGAGTTGCAAAACTGGTGGCCTAATGGGCTGAGTGCAGGTGAAATGGTCACGGGTGAATGAGAACAGTAATTCCTCACATACCTCTGCATTTCTTCCCAGACAATGATCCTATCCTGACTGTACAAATAATAACTTGACAGCACTTGTCAAGAGCTTCTTAAAATGACCTATCTTGACCATTGCTACCACTATTTCCAGATCTGATAATATTGTATATATGGTTCTTACGCAATATATTTGTGTGTCTTCTGTTATGTACATAGCTCGAACCATATATATTCTTTCTGCAAAGATTGCGTGACTTTGGTCATTTCAGATTTCATTCACAAACCTCCCTTCCTGCTTCCCTCCCTTCCTAGCTCAGCTCTGTTTCAGGGAAGCAGGCTTTCACGGTGTAACCAAAGGAGACATGAGAAAGTTTCAACCGTTGCATGATTGTTACTTTTCTGTGTCTCAGTCTGGCATAATTAGGGTAGGGTAAACTAAAGCTACCAAAAGGGCTCTGGTTCAATTACTACTTCTGCTATTAATTTAACAGGAAAAATAAAAAATTATTAGTACTCCACAGATGATGATTGCACACCCAGTTCTGCTCTTCAGGGTTCAGAATGTCTTATGAACACAAAGCGTGGGACGATAGCTCCAGATCAGCAAGCAGTCCCAGCTAAACTTAGGTTGAAGTTTTATGAAGATAAATGTATGCACATCAAGGTGTGGCGCAGAGACATTTTGTTCCTGCTGTTTGGGTAGGCAGGACTGGAGGCAGAAAGAGGATCAAGTGTATCGTGATGCCAGCACGTTAAGCCTGTTTGGCTTATTTCAGCCCCAGGTCGGTCCTCTCAGTCGTGCCCTTCATCTGCCAGGAGTCGTGAAGGAAGGCGCCAGCTCAGCAGCACCTTGAGTAAGGGAGGTTGGTATGGGCTGACGGAAAGGCACCGTAATTACTTTCCCTCCGCCGAGTACCCCGGCGTGGGTAGATGTGTGAGGGAGACGAGAGGGAAAGGGGACCCTGCAGTCTGCTTATTATCCTCTGAAATTTCCTTCGTGCAAGGGGAACTGTGCGTGCTGATGGAAAATGGCTGCAACCTGGAGAACATGCCTTCCTTGCACTCAATTCATGCTTCTTTTGAATCCCAGCCAGCCCGACATCTTTTTATTAGGATTCTGTCTTGTATATTGGAGTAAATATGAACTAGATTCACTTACGAATCCTGTGAGGTACTGAGCATCACTTGTGAGATGCTAACATCTCTGATCTCCTATCAGTTTGATGCACCATGCATAGTTGGTCTTTTACACTCTTAGAAAGGTATTAGGCAAACAAACAAACAAACAAAAAAAAAAAAAAGAAGAAGAAGGAAAAAAACCCCACTCCCTATCAAAGCAGTTTTACAGAGCTTTGGAAACAGCAAGACAAAATAAATATTGAGTGAGAAGGAAAAAAGCCAGTATTGCATCAAATACTTGCCCCAGGTCCTACAACAGCAAAAATGAGGTGACATGCAGCCATACATGAGTGGACAACATGTCAGCGGCACAGAGGGTCTCTTCATCGTCACACATGTCCCCTAACTGGCAGTTTACCCCCTCAGACACAATGTTAAGAGACACAGGAAGAATGTTCTCTTTTTGAAAAGTGTCACATAAAGTAGCTTACCAGCCTGGCTGGCAGAAAATCATATTTTCTGATATCTGATGTCACATTTTATTAGATTTAGGATACTATTATCCTACTTACTTAGGGGTTTAAAAGTATCCTTTTTATAGCTAATGCCACAGGTAGAATGTTAAACTACAGACGTTTTGCAATAAAGGACTAGACTGTTCCTTATACACATCTGGTATTTTTTGCCCCAAACAATGCAATAGCTGTTCAGTATTTTTTATCTTTTTTTTTTTTTTTTTTTTTGATCCTTGCACATTTGTCCTCAGTTCATCCACTAACCTATGAGTGAATCCGGTTCTAGAGTCTGCAGAATTCTGGAACTATAATTTGTAATTCTTTTAATATATTTTAATGAAATATGATTATTTAATACCCATAGATGGTTTCATCTTAACTCCAGAGTTCAGAGAGTAGTTGTCCTTTCAGTTCAAATAATGGCATTTGCTGTAGTGCTTGCCAGCAGTTTCCACCTGCTAATAAATAAAATTCACAGTATACACTTTGCAATGCTTGGGATTATATCGGTGCTGAATTATCCGTTCGCATTTATGCAGAAAAGTTTTATCTTGATTTCAATTATTAGTGGACCTTTAAATAAAACCTTTTATTGAATCAAATTTTCTTTAAAATCTTTAAGCAAAATTTTGAATATTGATAATTGAGTTTTTTGGACTGACGGCAGTTTCGAGTTCTAGACCTTTTAATTTAATTAATATTGTTTTCTGAATATAGTCATGCTCCTACTTAAAGCTGCAAAATCCGTGTGTATTTAAGGGCAGAACTTGATTCATACCATCAAGTACATTCATGACTGCCATCAAAAGATACTTACTTCTGATGTATTCTGGAGGAAAGGCTTTTTTACTCAGGGGACAATTGGCTTATTTACATAGACGAGAATTAGTCTTACCCACCAATTAAAATATAAATGTACCTTTTCTATATCAATTTTACACCATTTAGTGATTAAACTATAGATTTTATCCCTAATCAGTCTCTACATCTTTAGTTACTTCTCAGTGCTATAATTCAGCGATAGCAAAGCGTTACCGAGAGGCACCCCGCTGAACAGCAGGTTCTCGGAGTACGGGATGAAGCAGCCAGGAAAATCCTCAGAACTGCGTGGCATTCTTGAGTCGTTCATACAGCTCTGCTTCAGTCACAACTGTCCTGAGAATGGGGAGGCAGAAATCAGAATGCTGATCAAACATTAATATTTACTAGTAGTCAATAGCATGCTTTTGGCAGGGGTTCTTCAGTGCTACTTACAAACCGAAGGGAAGCGGCTCCACAGGAACTCAGAAATAGCATTCAATTTCTGATAAAGGAGAAATGCTTTTTGTAGTGTACACTATCAGCTGCTGCAGGCTTTTAAATAAAAAAATCCAGAAGACAGCATGATGCTTTTAAGAAGGAGAAAGATCCAGATGCTAGCATCACTAGTATCACTCTATCTTTAATATTTTACAGCATTTTCTCCAAACAGAGCTGCAAAAAAAATCTCATTCCATAGATTTGAAACATTTAGGTCAAGAATTGTACATGTAAGACAAGAGACCTTCAAAGAATATTTAGGTATGACACTAAGGGCTCTGCAGCTGAGTAAGGAATGTCCTTCTCACCACCAGACTAAACCAACAAGCCTGTGTGCTCTTGGAGCTGCTGGCCTGGGTCAGCTTTAGCCTGATGGCTCGCTTTTGTGGGAGAGGTCTCTAAAGAAACCTGCTAGATGACACCAAGTTGCTCCATGAAGCAGAAGCACTTTTGTGAGAAATTTCCAAACAGATTTTTTTTTTAATGCAATTTATAATCCTTTACAATAAAAAGCCACATGTGAACAAAATCAATATAAAGACTGCTGAATAAAACCTTTTTTCCCCTCAGAACCCCTCTGTACTTTATCAGTAGAGAGTAAGAATTCGTAGACTTTATTTCAACTTTTCCTACTCTCTTTTAAAGTTTATCATTCCTTGGGGTAACTCCATTAAGAGACTATCTCGTCACCTGCACTGACCATATGGTTCTTTCTCTCTTAAGAGTAATGTGTCAATCCAATACAGCCACTATACTACTTGTACTTCTCCGTCATCATTACAAGTATGTTTTCAATTTTTTAAAAATAAAATATTTTTCTGTATTTTCTAAAAAGCATTCATTCACTTAAACACAGCCAGGGACTCTGTTTCTTTCCATTTTTTAAAATCTCTGGATTTTAAGTTTTTCCACCTTTACTGAGAATCATTTCCACATTTCTCTAAATTGTTTCTCCAAATCACTCTATCTTTTGTCTTAAAAAAAATAAAAAATAAAAAAAAGTAACTAGCTTCGTATTTAGGTCTACAACTGACCTTTAGGATTGGTCTCCTTAGTGTACATTTTAGTAGGCATAATTGTGTTGAAATATGAATTAATTTGGTAGTGGTCTCCCCTGCATACCCAGGATTATTTTGAGAAGATGAATGTAACCTTCAGCTGTGTTCTGCAGAGGTTTTATTCCAGAGCCTTTCACTGTGATTTGAGATTGAAAGCTTACCAATATTTGAAGAATGCCATTGAGCACTAGGCTGTATTTGTTTGTCTCCTGAACTCATTCAATTAGGAAAATAATCCATTATGGAAAATCTTGATTAAAAGTTGGCTTATTCTCCCATTTGATTAAAATTCAGCATTACACTGAATCAATTGTTCAGTACTTCTGTGAAACCTGCATCAACTGCAGGCAGAAGACTAATTGCTCTGTTGCTCTTGCATCTTACTCACCTTTTCTGTCCTCTGATTATAAAATCTACCGGAGAACAACAAACACGTTCAAATACTGTGGTTTCACTGGGTCCTTGACCCTATTCCCCACGGCAGACAGAGACACCGCGAGAGCCTGAGGGGACTTGGGGGTGGAGAGGATTTTCCCGGCCAGAGGCTGTAGCTCCACAGCCCCTGTCCCAGGATGGAGACTGTGGCATTGCATATTCCTGCCATCAACTTCTTGGGTTTCTTAGCTTTCTGAAGCCTGAATAAAATCTTCAGGATTTAGTCCTTTGCATATTTCCACAACGACATCGGCAAACAAGGCTAATCTTGCCTGCCAACAAAATGTTTTTATAACTCCATACTAAATCCCTAATTAAAATCGCCACCTAGAAAACTCTGCAACAAACAAAGCATTTGAGGTTGGGCTGCAACCTGACAGCCGTGTGACTGGAGAGGACGGCTTCTTTGTCCCAAAACTTAATCTCAAAGTCATCTGTATCCTCCTCCTCTGTGTTTAGCTCTGGAAGAGCTAACTCTGTGCAGCCGCTCAGACCGCTGAACAATTTCCGCAGGTGAAGTCCTGACCTTGGCCACATCAGTGGCAAAACTCGCGCCGATTTCAATAAGGTCGGGCTATAGCTTCAAAAAGTGGCAATAAAAAATAAACCGGTAATGAAATACTAGGTGGTTTGCTTTTCAGCGTATTTTCATTTGCCGTTCATGTCTCCTTTGGCAAACGTGATAGCTTGCAGCAATTAGAAATCTCGACTCAGGAAGATTCTCAGACATAAACAAGAATGCAGCCATAGTTCCCAATCAAAACTTCATGGAGAAGCTTTTCCAATTTATTCTTACAGTATGACTAATTCTTTTTACTATTTCCATAAATAACATTACTGCCAGTTTTCCCTAGTTTTCACACAGGGTGGCTTTTGCTAAATGTAGTTGAACTCTAATATTGAACCAACTAACTGCCAACTGCAGCACAAGGATTGATTTTTTTTTTTTGTATTTTTATTTTTTTCAGTTCTCTTATATCTCAATTGCTCTTTTGGCTTCTTTATGGCTTTTTCCTGAGGTTAAGATGTTATGTATTGAGAAGTTTGCCTAGCGGAACATTTAAAAAGTAAAACAAGAACCTCTACTTTCAGTATATTGCCAGCAAACCGTAATGTTAGCTATCAAAACAGTCTTTTATTTTGTTATTTGATGAGGAGACAAGAGAGAAAAATTGACATAAACACATTTCAGATCTTCAGCTGATTCAAAGTTTTAATGGTTGGTGTCTTCACCGGCAAACATACATTTAAAAAGTGACTTTAGAAATAGTCCAAAATAATGCAAGAAAAAGCAGCTTTAGGAAATAGTCACATATTGGGTGTGGATTCCTTGAGTTTAATGTTACTTCCACTTAGAATTATTAACTGGAATCAAATATTTGTGAAATTTAGGGAAACGCTATTTTATTACCTCAGACTGAGAGGCGAGAGTGAAACTATTGTGCATAAATAACGTGGGCAGGTGAAGCTGAGCGCAGTGGAAATAGGAGAGTTACTGAAATAACTTTGAGGTCAGTATTTGTGATGAAAATAGATAAGATTTATGGCAAAGTAATTCAATCAAACAATCTGAAGCAGGTCAGAAGTATTTCATTCTAATGTAGCGTTATAAAATCTATAGACGTCGTGCAATTAAATGAAAAGCAAAAGCAAGCCATAGATTGTTGCCGAAGAGAAGAGAATAAAAGAAAAAGCAAAAGAAAATGTCAGCTGCAGGAGATCTCATTTTGGAAACCTACAATATGTTGATTGATAGGACCGGCGTTCTTCAAGCTCTGTCACAGCTGAAGTATAAAGCTGTCAGTGCACGTGATAATGATGGATGCTCTAAAACATGCAAATAGCATGAAAAATCATTTCTCACATAATTTTGGAAGATGAGAGGAGTTGTGAACTGAGGGGAGAGGGGAGGGTAGGTCGAGCTTAACATTCAGCCAAGAGGAATAGGCGGCTGCTCTACCACTGCTTGAGTTGTTAATTACTATGCAAGCGAAACAATGAGTTATGCCGGCCTTCTGCAAATTTTCCCACGGAAATTTTATTGTGACCAGCGGAGGAAGAGAGGCAGAACTGCAGCCTCGGAGCCGAACACAATGGTGTGCTCCCCCGGAACAAATCCGCGCAAAAGGGAATCTGCTCCAGGGGCTGCCGGCACTTTCAGGAATGTGTTGCTTTAAGAACGTGCTGTGTATTTCAGAGCTGACATTTACAGTATACCATCAATATTGGGGGTGTTTCAGTTAATTAGCCACTTTTATTAACACTGAAGTACAGTAAAACCCCATGTAAGTGTTAAGAATGTAAATTAGCGCTGTGCCCAGGCTGATCTAGCTGATCTAGCTCAAAGCAGTGAACTATCACACACTGCCCCCATATTTATGGTGCTTTTTATTTTCCAGACTGAGCAAAGGTTGCTCACACTTCCAGCTGATTTTCACCTCTTGTTGTGCATATGCGTGTGCTTGCATGTGCCAAAGTTCACAAGAAGCAACAAAGCTCCAAGTGCAATCTTTACATTGCTGGATTTTATTTTTACTAGGAAAATCAGGAAAATCACATTCATAACTGACTCTAGTGAAAAAGAAATAATTAATGCTGGTTTCGTGGTTCTTTTTTTAAAAGTTACAATGATAGACCATATAGCATCTAAACTGAGGAAAAACAGCACCATAAAAAAAACAAAACCATTATTTATATAAAGTGTCTTGCCTAGGCTCCATGAAATGACAAAAGTCACCCAGCTCACATCCCTTTCTGTTCAAAACTCCTCATTCCTCAGTCCTCATTCCATATTACCTTTTGACTATGCCTTATTTTCAAAACTCTGCCTCACTCAGCACAAGTCTACATACTGGATCTTGTCTCTACTGAATCTTTTTGCTTACTTCATCCCACCAAAAACGTCAGCTTAATATAAGCCCACCTGTGTGTTTTCAAGTCTACCTTTTGCCTTTGATTTTACAGGGTTTTCTTCAATCCTGTGTTTCTTCATAGCAAATCCTAATAATTCTAGTCCCTCTTAAGCAGATAACAGCTGATAGCAGGATTTTACACGTCTGTATCCTTCCAATAGTCATGCCTTTCCTAAATTTGACAATAAGGAGATTAATAAAAAATTCAAAAATACCATTCTGAGTCTTTCACTAAATGTTTTACGTGCAGTCTTATCTGTATCTGTATGTCAGACCACAAGCTCTTGGAGGCAAAGACCGCCTCTCTTCCTGCCGTGCATACTGCTGAACACACCGTCACACTCCACAAATTACAAATAATGAGCAATGACGATGGACCTTATTTTCTACTGCCTTCCATCTTATTGCTGTTTACCTCGGCACAAAACAAGTGTCAAAGAGGTGACATTAGCAAGCGCTGTGGTTCCTCAGCCGCTCGGCATGTTTTAAGTTGAACCCTCATTCATAAAAGAGGACACAAAACCTGAACGCTTCAGAAAATTTTATCTAAACATTTTACTAAGTTGCAAATTGGGTTTCTCACTGAGTTCTGAGTCAATCCATTTCATACTTCATTTTGTTAAATATTGGTAACCATAACCAGGCTCTGGTCTTACTGTTTTGCACAGCCTTGTAGCAGGTAATACAAGAAAGCGAGGTTTTAAATGAGTCATGTTTTGATTTTTTTCTTTCCCCCGTTGGATTTCATCTTCGTCTCAGACCTGGAGCAATAGTTGATATTCATGTCTAGATATTAGTAATGCTTCATATTTGTTATTCAGCAGAATTATGCTCTTTTGGACTTGTTCAAGTTCACATTTAAAATTAATAATAACTCACTGTTGCTGATGATGAGTTCACGTCTCTCTTTATGTTGCTGTTTTACTTCTACTGTTAAGATTAAAAGGATACAAAGGTAGGTAGGGTGAAACAGAAGTTTAACAGAAGTTCTGAAAATCAATGTATATCTGAGCAAATCAAGACCCAAAGGTGCTGTACTGGGTTCAGACCAGCTCAAATAATACCTTCGTACCCGGGATGGATTAGGAAGTCTTTTCCCCTTGCCGCAATTAAAATGCACGTAACAAAAAAGGCTGGGTATCCCTGAGAGCCTTAAGTGAGGCAACTCCCCAGAAAGCAGATGCGATAACTGCCCAGTATCCAAATTACCAGGCGGAGTTTACAGAGCAGAGATGAGAAGCACTATGGCCGAGTAAAAAAAAAAAATCCCGCTCATCTAAAACATGGCCCACAGCCAACTTTTCCCAATAATGGTAGGTGACAGGCCAGAGCTGATCCAATGTGCATTTTAATTGGTGGCAAACTCAAGTAACAAGCCATTGCTGTTCATCTGTCAAAGAAGAAAAAAACCCCACAAACCAACATGTAGCACCGTGTTTATTTTGTTATTAGAATATGTATTACATATATTTGTACGTAAATTAGTTGAAGGTCTCTGGCATGTAACAGGAACAGAAAGAGTATTTTTTCCCCACTAATTTCCTAATACATACATCTTCAGAAGAGAAACAAATGGGAAAAGATAACATCTCTGTGGTCTGATGGAGGGAAGAAGACCCTGAGTCGTACTTAAAGCAGCTTGATAAATTGATCAGCCGCAGCTCGCGTAGGTAAAAGTTCTCAGAGGAAGAACGGCAACTATGCGTAATGATGCTTTTGCTTCACTTAAATACTGTGAAAAAAAGGGAAATGGCCTAATGCAGGCTTTTCAGAGCAAAAGCATCCAAAGCATGCCACTGACTTGAGAAAGCTTCCTTCTCGTTTTAAGCAGCTTCCCCAGACTTTAACTGTTCTCATTCAGGTTTCACTTTAAAGCATGAAAAAATGAGCACTAAAACTCTTATCAGGCCCTGGTTTAGCAAACACCCTTCATTAGCATACGTAGCACCTTCTCCCTCTTTGTTTTGGGTTGTGGGGTTTTTTTAGCCTCTATATTAACAAGACAAATCTGATCGGTCTGAAGGGGCTGCAAAGAAGATTGCATCGTTTAAGGGCAAGCTTTTGAAACCAAAAGGACTCCAACCAATTTCTTACGACCGAGAGGTGGGTACAGTTTCATGTGTTGCAGAGTATTCATGTGCTGCTCAGGAGAGCACAGATTGCATTCCATCAAAGGCAATTTTTCAGAGGTTGTCCCTCCTTTTGCTTTCCACGAAAATGAATCTATACCATTTACATGGAGCGCTTAACCTTCAGACTGTCCTTACTACAGCAACACTACTCCTATTGCAGATACATGTTTACTTAGACAAATCTAATTTACCCTTTGTTAATGTGTGCTGTCTTTACTTGCTATATTACATTAAAGTAGAAATAGAGTTACAAAAAAATTATCTTGCTTAAAATCATTCATAAGCTTTCATCAAGGGAATAAATTTACCAATTTCCCTCTTAGTTTATAACCATCCACTGTACTAACTTGACCTTTACCTAAACAGGGCTATAATTGCAGTTAAGATTATATAATTTACAATAACAACAAAAAATTACTTTTGAGGAACTGCTACTGGGCATGAATGTCTCACAGCCATTAAATGCATCATTCATCTTGAGAAGAAAATTATTCTTATCCACGTCGACATTTTTAACATAAACTGTAGTACTCTCTGTTGGCACTTTTTTACGTACCCATTAATCTCAATAGTAAAGCATAAGTCTCACCCACCTATTCTCTGAAGTTTGGATGTCACTACTGTGTACAATAAAAATTGTATATTCATGAACTCCATTTGTTTTATGTCCTTCTCTCTGTCAAAGTCTCCCAAGCAGCATATGCTTTGCTCTGTGGAGAATAAAATCAAATTTGTCTGTCTTGTCATATTGTCATCAAAGTGATACTATCACAATTAGATTAACATTTTGTGAAGGAGCTGAAGGGAGGGAAAGAAAATAGGAACACATTACAGAGAATCCCAGTTAACCCTTTCGCTAGCATAACCCCCCCTCTCAGTGGCACCCGGAGGAAAGGCGAGCCATCGGGATCCAAAACAAGCGACACCGTCCAGCTATCGCGCTCCTCCTCGGAGCCAGCGAGGTTACTTACCAGCCCCTCAAGGGACGTTTTCACCTGGAGGGCTGTCATTGCTGGTGAGAACAACAATAGCTGGGAGCGGAGCGCTTCCCGGGTTTCGTAACTAACCTGCGATGAGCGAGGGTGCAGCCACCCAGAGCGAGACCCCGTCCGGCCAGCCGCTGGGAGCACGCCGGGGCACCGAAACGGGATGCTGCAGGGCTGATGGAGCACCATGGGTACGTCTGCTGACCAGAAAATAAGAGTTTGTGAGCAGAAGAAAAATACCAACCGGTTTGGGTTTTTTTAGGTTTTGCTTCAGTTCTACTTTCACATTTATTAATTTGCTAAACAAAAAAAAACACCAAACAAATTAGTGATTTGGTCAGATAAAGGGGCAAAAGCCAGCCTGTTGTATACAGGTGAAGAAAAAGAGTCTCTAAATTTACTCACGCTGTGCAGAGCTGCATTTCCCCACCCCCTTCCAGTGTACAGACAATGTCCATGCAATAAATTATGCTTGCACAGGACAAAGATATGTATCTGTACAACTTATCTTCTTATTACAATTGCATCATCTGCACATTGATCTCCTTCTCTGGGGATTAATTCTAACATGAGCAGTCTCTGATACTTATTCTTCAAGACAGGCCTGCCAAGGATGTATTTTCATTCTCCTGTGTTAGAAGTTACCCACCAAACAGATAAATTCAACTTCCGGGCACATGCATCAGAGTGCACCTACTCTACCTTAGAATTTCTATGACAGTTATCAGCTGTTCAGATTGGACTATTTCTTCAATACATTTTCTGTAAAGTCAGATGGTAGTGTTACAATAATTCGCATTGTGCAATACTTAAAAAATGAAAAAATAATTAAAAGAATTTAAAAAAAAAAAAGACCAAAAGTAGTTCATGTATGCCTCCATGCAGAACATTACGGAATTTCCCACTGACAGAAATTAGTGTTGCCCACATCTTTGGGAAACAAATTCTATTCTCTTTAGTCAAATACATTGCTTTTCCTAATCCTGTGCTGTTCTCATGTGCAAGGATTTAAGCACATCATCTCTTTTATGTAAGAGAAAAATGGAAAATCACCTAGGACTGAATCTTAGGTGCCACGAGGGTTGCACGTTAGCCAAATAATATGGGAACAAACTGCATATGCAAATAGTGAGAGAGCAAATATTTTTTGTCCTACATTTTTTAAAATGTTGATTGTTTGAAGAGGGGGTCATAGGACGAAGCGCTGTGGACAGAGCGTTGGGAAAGAGAGGGGCAATGCACACCAAAGGGATGACAAAGTAACGAATAGCAGCGCAAACAGAAGAGGCAGTGGGGAAGGCACGGGCAGAACAATATACTGAGCAGAACAGTATCATATTCACACAAAAAAAAAATGGTAAGGTCAAAGAGGAGGAGAAGAAACTTCGACTTTGAGATTTTGCCAAGAGGCGGCTTTTGGTAACCAAGGCAGTTCTAGCAGAGCATAGAAATGAAAGCCAGCTGGAAGAGATTCAGAAGAGTTGGAGTAACTTAAGGTAATGGTGACGGACTGCCTGTCCACTTAATTTGGAAGTACAGGGAATGTGGGAAGGCAAGCAGGGTGGAGGGGATGAGTTTGAGAGATGCTTCTTCCTTCATACTGGCACAGGAAGAAGCTAGAGGACAGTGACAGGTAAGGGAAGAAAATAAGAAGGCGGCAAGAGCTGGCAGACTAGTGGTGTCTGTCCCGTGTAGAAATCACCCCTTCTCTCAAGAGCTGGCCATTTCAATGACAGAAAGGAAAACAAGACTTTAAAACCCCTTCTGTGAGAACCTGCTGTAGAGCATTGCTCACTCCTGCCTGAATGCGGAGAGAAGCTTTTGCTGCCGTTTCAGACACAAGACCTATGGGCTGATCTCATGAGTGCCCTCAACTCTTGCTGAAGTCAATAGGAGTTAAGGGCGTTCAGCACTTTCCAGGGTCAGGCCATGTATCACTTAAAAATAACTCACCAACATTAAACATCATTAAAGAAACTAATGCTCATTAACTAGCAATAGACCACTGGGAAAGGATCAATAGTTGTCTCCGAAATCATCTTACCTATTACAGTATATGCATACTCTACTTAATGACAGTGAAGGATAGTGACACTGAATGATAGGTCACTGATGACAGTGAATGGGAAAGACTGCTTCTTAATTAATCAGGATAGTATTAGCAAAGAATTTCACTTAACAAGGATACATTTGGGGGCCTAACCAGGTGATTAGGAGGAATGATGTTCTGACCCTTGGTGAAACAAAGTGGCAGGTTAAGAAGAAATACAAAGAACACCCTTTTTATTCTTCTGTTTTTCTTCAGAGCAGAGTGCTTTATTTCATCCAACATTTTTCATGGCATTGCTTTTCTTTAATTGTCTCTTAATAACTGCAGCAAATTCGTAATCAGGCAGGCTGATTCTGAGTCTGCCAATGGCAAGGAGTCTGCGGTGTGGCACTAATATGCTGTTCTGCCCGAACTGAACGGCTCTTGTTCTGCAGCCCTTGTTTAGGGAAAGCTTTTACCATATTTAACTACAGTTGTGGTCTGCCCTGATCTGGCTTTGAGGCCATTATTTGGCAGAGTGTGAACAGTCAAGGCTTGCATGCCTTGTACGATGTATGAAACCATCACAGAACTGGGCTCCAGTTATGAGTATAGTTTCCTTCTCTGATCTGGCTGTGGATTCCCTTTCCTACGGGATCCGCACATGTGAAATCACAGGGACCTCCAAGTGCAGAACACTTTCTGTGGCCTTCAAGAGATTATCTCATGGCAATTTTAAGAAAAAAATTAAAAGCAGCACTATCTTATCTGCATTCCACCAGTACATAATGACCCTCCCCATCTGACTGAATTTATTGTAATCCCTATAAACTTAAACCTCAAAGAATTCCAATGCCTTACACATCTCTCCTGTTCTAATTTATGAGAAGTTGGTAATGTGCCATCTGGAGGTTTCACTGCCATTGGGAAGCACGTTCAGCCCACAGTGGAAGCAAGTCAGGCCAAAAGGAGAAAGAAAAGAAAATGCAGGGGAAGGAGGAAGATCTGGCTTCAAGGAACAAGTGTCATGAACTCACGAAGATAAAAACTACATTTCAAAAAAATCAGTTTTAACTTGCACGATCGGCACATACACAGCCGATAACCCAAGGTCTCAACCTAAGGACATTAGCAGCATTACAGGGCAATCCTTACACAAGGACAAAATGTTCTTGAGCAATTTCTGCAATGTATTAGACACAAACAGGTTTTTCCTCAAAACTGAAGTCATGTCAGGCTTCTTGCTTCACCTCTTTTAATTTTCCCTGAACAAACATTTATTGTGGTGGTTTCAAGTAAATTTCCAGTTCACATACTTTTCCTGTGAGACAACAAAGGGCTTGTTGAGGGGGGAGCTTTTAGGCTGATTGGCTGATCTACACCCAGGTCATCAGAGGTCTGAGACCCATTTTACTTATTGAAAAAATATGCTTGGCTCTGATTTTATTCCTTTTATTAAGCTACTTAAACAAAAATAACATTGAAAACTCTATGTCACGAAAGTCATAATTACTAACCTATGAAGAGAGCAATTCAGCTGTCAGGCTGCATCAAATCAACAAGTTAGACACAGTACTGAGAAGCATATGAGATCACAAAGTATGTTAAATCATCCTATTAATACTAAAATAATCAATCCTAATACAATCTTTAACAGACTCCCTAATACATCCTGAAGAGGATATTAAGAAGGCAGCTGTTCGTTCGTTACATGTACCAATTACAGAATATCTTAACATTGAAAAAAAATCATCATCTAACATCTGATCCATGTCCTCAGCACCAGGTATAAAGTTTTCTTTTCAAACACTTGCTCTTCCTCTTCATGGATGAGCGAACCCTTGTCTCCCAGGATGTGTCTCCAGCAGAGTTACAGATAGAGATGTTAATAGCGCTGTCTAGCCGAAGAGTCCCCCATTGACCAGAAGGTACAGGAGAAAGTTTCAGGTCACTCACCAAAGGCAGGGCCCCTTTTCCAAGATACCGTTTAATTTGAACTGTCTCATTAAAGTTTTCTTCCCGAACGCTTGACTGGTGCTCGCGCCCACCTCCACACAAACAGGCGCAGTGCAAAAATTCACAGTTCACAACAGGGTTAAGACTTCTCCAGCAGGTTAGGCAAAGGTTGTTTTGTGGCAGCAGCTGAGTGAGTCTCCCAGGCACTGTCTTCTTCCTGGTGTCTTCCAGCACTGAAACTGTGCAACTTCTTACCCCTGTTTAAGTTCAAAGGGGTTAAGAGGTCTCCCTGTAAATGAAAGATAGTTAACAAAAAGTAAATTATTACATCAAAATTTAATCAAAAGATGTATTCACAAACTTTGCAACTCTTCATCTTTTCAGGGCTCTAGTACGTTAAGAGCCATCAGGTCTGGTGTACTTTTCTTCTGTGTTCAGGAGGAGGCTGAAGACTGATGATCTGACTTCCCCTCGCGCACCCGCATGGGAGTCTCTGGATGAGCAGCCTTCCCTGAGATGTCTTCTGAACCAAGACACTAACCTGCTTGTTCTTGTCACCTCTCCAAGAATTTTATCCAGATGAAACACAAAGTGCGCTATGTCCACTCAGGTTCAGAACAGAACTTATTAGTCTTCAACCAATATGTGAAAGGATCATTTTAACAAGTTATTTAAAAACAGTTGGTATTTTAAAGACTGTGGAGTCTGCAAGTCTGGCCTTCCCTCTGCCAAACACTAAAAAAAGAAAAATCTGATTACAATATCGTGGTTGGTCTTCTGTATATTTTAATGGATTTTGGGCAATGTTATGTCACCAATCCAAAAAGCATACACAAATAGATAAAAACTCAGCATCTGCAACTCCTAGGAGAATTGTCTAAGCATGAATCTGTCGGGTAACCCTCCTCTCTTTTCTGGAAGCGGAGACACTGTACAGTCAAGTCTACAAGATTCATCAGGACAGAGGAAAAGCAATGAAGGTGCAGTGTGATTCAGTAGTCCATTGGCAAGGTGCTCAGCTAAGGCAGCCCTGGCTTCCTGCCCTTGTTTTTGGAAAAATCGCAGAAACAGCTGGAGCAGGACACAGGCATTGCTAGTGGGAGTGAGGAGGATCCATGGGACCTGTGCAGTGGGAGCTGGAAA
This sequence comes from Grus americana, assembly GCF_028858705.1. Classification (NCBI taxonomy): domain Eukaryota; kingdom Metazoa; phylum Chordata; class Aves; order Gruiformes; family Gruidae; genus Grus; species Grus americana. The sequence goes on from NC_072854.1 coordinate 103,819,157, forward strand.
ATTAACTTTTTTAACATGGACTATTATCAGTGGTACTTTCCCCATTGCACAAATGACTCAAAGGAACATGCCAAAACAAAACGGGGTACCTGAAAAAGAGGGAGCATCACACTTCAAAAGTTCCCAGTTCCCACATCAACTTTTACCCGCCTAAAATCTGGTAACACCCATGTGTCCAGTGACTGAGCCATTGCAGCTGCCCTGGTGATTCTGAATCACAGCATTCAGGAACAGTCTGCCACACTCCTCCACGCTCCATCAAGGCTTTAAAAAAGAAAAATAATAATATCACTTTCATTTATTTCTGTGGCTTCTTGATCTCGGAAAAAGCAGTTCAACACCTACAGAATACCTTCCCTAAGGAGATAACTGTACAAGCAAAGTTCAAGTATCCCATCATTGATCGCATGTGTTTCACGCTAAGCTCCTTCCACTGTAATGCACTTTCTACAATAGCTGATAGATTTTTCCAGTCTTCCTCTGGGAGTCCTAAATGCCTTTGCTAGAGAATTGCTAGAGAATTGTAAAAGCTCTTTTTCTCTTTCCTTCACCGACAAAACTCAATTCTTGAATGAAATGTTTGAAAATCTTTAGAAATACTTTATAATGCATGTTGAGTCTCTTAAAAAGAAGGAAATTGTGCAAACAGTAGAACACAGCTGGTGGTACAAGAATATGCTAAATTGCTCTAGCAATTTGATTTTCTAACCTCATGATACCACAGGTTGTGTAAACCCGAATCAAAATTCTCTGTGTACACTCTTATCAACGACTATGTTTATTCTGATGCAGAGGCCTTCATTCCAGCAAGCATCTCTGTCCAGAAAAGTATTGACATTTGTGCTTAAATTTAAACGTAAGTCCCATTCGGTAGGATGTAAAGGACATTTAAGCACCTGTATGCCTAAAAAGAGACTGACAGAGGGCATATCTGAGTCAGAATTTTATTAATGTTCCCTGAAGGTTATATAAGATCAAATGGATAGATTGACTTGGCATTGTATTGCAGTGACTTTGTAGAATGTTTGGGAAAATGAAACCATTAATGAGATATCACCTGAATATTTTTTCATTGACACTCTGGGTAATAAAACGTGAAATGCTTTATTTCCCCAAATGAGGTCAGCACACATGTGGATAATTGCCTGAAACAATATAATTTTTGTTTAACTTGTTTAATTGTCTAGGTAACTTGTTTGTTCAAAATCAATATGCAGTTAAAAAAAAATAAATTCCTGTGGTTTGACTTGTAAGAAGCCCTTGCTTTCATGATTAATACTGCAATCCCTGCTGGCAATCCTCTGGTGGTTGGACTTAACAAACACATAACAAAAAGCAATTGCTCCCGTACAGAGTTTTCAGTTTAAATAATCTGGAATTATGCAAGACTCATCTTCTTTAACTACTTTCTCTCCGGGAACGCAGAGCAGATTCATATTCATTCCTTATATTTATATTTATCTGTGCGTTCATCCCTTCTTTTGCCATCTGTCATAGAACCAGCTGAAAAATCGAACATCTGAATCCTATTTTGATAACTATTTAGCATTATTATTTATGTGAAAAAAGCACATACAGAGAGTACAGGGGGCTAGAGAGACTCCTGGAAATATTGAGATAAATGGATAAACGTTTTTACGAGTATACCGATAGAACTGGCACGTAGCCACGGTTTGGTATTTTTTCCATCTTTGGTACTAGATCCAGATTTCTGGATTTCTTCTGCTAAAGAGAGCAGAGGGTCTGCATCTCAACACGTTAGCGTTTGATTGCCAAGCTCCCCACTTGGAACTCTCCACTTGAATTCCCAGCTGGAAATGCGTGTAACATCTGTGTGCAGACTTGGCAGGAGGAGCCCGACACGCTGGGCAGTACACGAGTCCTCTTCACCATCTTGCAGGATCAGATCCACATCCCAAGACCTGACACAACTCAGAGCATAAAGGTTGCCAGATCCACATTTAAGCTCAAGGAAACGCCCAGCTTTTCAGGAATTGCCGAGAAAAGATCGCTGGCTTCTCTTTTCAGCCAGCCCCAAAGTTACGCCAGTAAGCAAATCCATCAGCAGAAAGGTGTGAGACGCCTCGCTAGCAGACATACGTTTGAAGAGTTTCGTTGATGTTAAAGTAGCTTCACCAATTGCTTTAGTTGAGGCTCTGGCCCATAACGCTTCAGAGTGCTGAAGCCTTAAATTCATAGCTCTGTATCACTTGGGTAGGGCTTTCAATCCCTCATGTTAGCAACGTAAGTGCCACTCAAAGACTGGATCACATTGCGGTTATTCTCACAGTAGTGGACACGGTGAGGAAACAGCGGACACTCTGCCATGTGGAACAATTACATCGTGTACAACCAAACAAGAAAGAAAAGGGAAAAGAAAGCAACTAAATGAACACACTGTGCATCCATTCATTTTACCGTGTCATTTAGCATATGGTCACTCATGTGATCAAGACAGTAACTGGCATTTTTCCCAGTTAATTCACCTCTTTTCTTTTCTCTTTGTCCTCTGTTGTAGCACCAGTCTTTCAGCAAGATTTCAGGTTGCAGTCCCCTGGGAGAATGAACGGTCCTTATTAAGTGTCTGGAAAAAAACCCCAGCTTATTAGTGCATTGAGGCTAATTATGGTGCTATCTTAATCAAATAAAGATCGCGATAAAAAAACCACCACCACACTTGAAATCAACTTACATATTTTTTCTTTCTTTCTCTGTCTCTCTCTCTTTATATAAATTACCAATGGAATGAAGTCCTATGGCTGTAACAGCTGTCTTAATAAAGCAAGTAACTTCTCAAAGAGTAAGGGGTTTTTTTCCTGAGGTTTGGTGGTTACAGTGATGTGAACTGACTAATACTTTCCAGAGCTTAGCTGTGAATCATTCACTGCAAATAAAAGAAAAGGCACGCGAATGTTCCCATCCATGCTCTTCTCAATTATATTTCTGAAGATGTCCGCTCGATTTTGATATCTATTCAGCATCACATATTTGAAGTCTAGACAAGTGAAGTCTAGACATCCTTAGTGCCCTGTCATTTTTTTTTTTACACTATTTACAAATTCAGATGCACCTTGAAAACACAGACAGCTATTATGCTCAGTAAAGGCTGGCTTCTATGTTGACGCAAATGTATTTAGCTTTAACCGATATCCCTTGCATAAACAGATTTTTCTGTGCTATATGGATGGGTACAATGAAAGATCCAAACTGCAGAGCAGGTAGGCAAACCCTGTTTCTTTGGAAAAGATCAAGAAAAATGAGTATTTCCCAACCTGTGTACACCCAGGTGGCTTAAGGTCTTTGAAGAATATGAAGAGCGGTGCTGTTCAAACACCTTTTTTTCCTTCCCCCCCCGCCTTATGTTACTTCATTACCTGGTAATAAATTAGTAAAGGCAGGAGACTTTGTTTACACACCTGAAGTCCAGGAGGACGGCAATTCCCAGAGCTGCATTCTACTTGAAATGTTCAAGGACATGCAGCTGACACAGTGGGACTCTGACTGCAAGACAGACAGCTCCAGGCCACGAAGCTGCTGTATGAAACTGTCTACATCTACCTAAATTAGAACTGACAACCAGCCCTGGTTTTATAATGCTGAGTTCTCAACTTTTGGACACCAAAACCTATCCAGAAAAGGAAACAGAGTACATTAGGTATTTTTTTATTTTATTTTATTTTTTGCTTTTGGGCATTGTTGCTTCTTCTATTTCCTCTCCTCCTTTTTTTTTTCTTTTTTTTACCCTTTTAAAAAAAATATAGCATTTCGTACATCACATTTTTTGCTCCATTTTTTTTGGTAGGAACCCTTTGAAGTTAAGCATTTAATTCTAAAAAAAATGCAACTGGAAATTTATATGTCAATCGCACTTGAAAATGATACAATGTTTTCACTAAAAATAGAGCTTGTTAAGGAGAGGAGTTAAATTTAATAATAAACCTCTGCATTAAATGGAACCAGTAGGTAGAGCAGAAGACTTAAAGAAAGATTCCTGGAGTCGCTCTGCAGATTCTGCTGAACTATCACTCCTAATGACCTGATTAAGACTAATTTTTCAAAAATAGCCACTAATTTCAGGTTTTTCCAAAAAGTGAATAATTTTGAGGTTCTGACTAGCCATAACTCCCCATAAATTGGGTGTCTAGGGCATGTGAACATGAGGACTTTGAGGCAACTGATTGTATCTGTTTCACACTTATACCATAAGCATTTTTATTTCTCTAACACTCATTTTTTAAGACAAAAATATTACATAATAATTCACTAAATATGTTTATTAAAAAATGTCATGAAATTTGACAGGATGAAGACCATGGACTGAAGAGTCTGACTTTATGTTTGTGAACAAATTGAAACGCGAGAACTTCTAAAAATTAACAGCGTGACTTTTCCAGCTTTCTTCTGTAACTGATAAATGACCTTATGGCTAATTTGGACAGGCTTTTTTTTTTTTTTTTTTTATTTTGCATTTTGAGGGGATAGGCATTTCTGCTAATGCAAAGGTATTCTTCATTTGGTCATAGTAAATGATAAACTGAAGAAACTAACAAACGCTGCTCATTGTTCCTTTCAGGTTTTGGTGGCAACAGCTCTGTCACAGCTGTTTGGTTTTCAGGTCTGCCTTATCACATCTTTGTTTTAAAAATGAGCAAAATATTCTGGGTGAAGTTTTGCATTACTTTTTGTTCTGCAACATATTTTGTTAGCGAGCCCACAAGTAGTATCTAAAATAGTGTAAATCATCAGTTTTTAATCTGGCAGGAAGTAGATAGTGGCCCATTAAACTTTCGTAATTAAATTTCCCCTGCACTCCCCCGTAGAACCATTATCTGAGTTTTCTAATTAACACAAGAGGAGGGAGTCAATTCAGAGTGATGGGATCTATAGCCATCCCCTTTCATTTTAATGACCTTTAATAAACTTTTATTACTATTGATATTGATGATTATAATACACCCTTTCCTCTGCAATGCGATTGTCAAAAATGGAAAAATTCTCCCTCAAAGTTGGAGCATGGCAAATGACTGTGCCCTCAAACACCCAGACTCTGGAGCCAACAACATCAGCGGGGAGAAAAGACAAAGCGTAGGCAGGTACAGCGTGAATGTCCTCTCTCACACGGTCACCAGTGGGTTATGCCTTGGTCCTGGTCCGCCACAGCCCTCTGCTCTCTCAGCAGGGCCTCCCCCAAACGGGCTGACACGAGTGCTGAATCATGAGGTGGTTTTGTGACAGATAACCACAAGGAATTATGCAGAGTTCATTTAACTTATTTTACTTCCAGCCTTACGGAGGTCAGATACTGGAGAGGAGGATTAACCGTCGTGACATCTAGTCCTTCCTTAGATTTTTCATCAATGTCTTTTATACTACCTAAACATTTTTACATGGAGCTTTTATTGGTATGTTAACACTTCTAACCTCACCACAGCCTCAGTAGATACAGCACGTCCCATATCTTGACGATCTTCTGTCATGTAAGCAATTATGTTCCCATCAGCGCTACAGTGGCACGTGTTTCATTGCTCGAATGAGACGCGAGGCTGAGCACTTCAGGCTGTCCTCCTCTCTGCTGGGCATGCAAGGCAAAAGGCGTTCTGCCCTCCAAAACAGGAGGTACCTATACCAGTGAACAAAGCTTGCATCCGTTTACACCTGCCTTGGTTGCAATGGCACGAGGACGGGTATGGGCTCCTCCTTGCAGCCGCAGAGAGAGCATCACCAAGCAGTTCTAGCTAAGGGCTTTGGACAGAGGGGCTACCTGGTCATGCACGGAGCTATTGGTCTTTTCATAAATCCACAGGCTGGCTTTGGGCCTAAAATTATGTGCCTGGAAGAATCCTTGATGGGAAATTCATTTCTTACGCCACACCACTCTCAAGCATGCACATGGCTTTAACAGGTGAGCGGAAACACAACTACAACTGGTCATTCAGTACAAACTACGCGGGTGTCCCTTCACCCCCTGCACTTCTTATGGGGTCTCAAGACATGTACGGGCACTTTGGTCTGTGGATATTGGACGGTGCCAGCAACAGGCATGTACAGACACTGTGATGTGTGGATCTTGGACAGTCCCAGCAATTGATCTGGCCCCCCTGCTCACCCTTTCCTGCAGTCCCACAGGGCACACCGAGAAGTCTTTCCTTCTGACGGAGCATGGATGTCTGCTCTGGAGAAGTATCTGTCACCTAACTGCCTTGAACACCTAGCCAAACTACAGCTCTTCAGAGCCTGGTTTCTATCCACAGGTCAGCAATGCAATCTTACTACCGGGTGTTCTTGATCTTGGAGTTGAAATTTATGATTCCTCAAAGCTGAGTACCTTGATGTTTTGGAAAAGGATTTGAATTTGGATCCGAAAGTTCTAAGTTCTAATTTGGGACCATCTTCAGTTTTTAGTAATTCTTCCTTATTGCATGCTATGAGCATTAAGATGATTAGGGTCAAGCAAAACAAGTTGCTTACATAACTAGAAGTATCAAATGCAGGGAAAAAACAGAGAAAATGACAGAAAACTTATTTTAAAGATACTAGAATTTTTTTTTCAGATAAAATGGGTGAAAACATGGTTTTGAAAGTCTATGATTCAGACAGATGAAATCACAGGTGAAACATATTGCTTTAAAAAAAAGATCACTCTAGAAATAGCCAACAGTCATTGCATGTTAACTGCAAAAGACTCAGCAGTTAATGTAATTGTAAAACATGAAGAATGCATTTCCTGTAAGAGTATGGAAAAGAAATCTTCAATTAATAGCAACACTCAGTCTTATCTGGTGAAATTCTAAATTTAGATTTGGTAAAAAGCAGCCATTAAATTGAATTAGAGGGCTTATTAAAGAGCTGATCTTCTGTTGTTTGAACTACTGATAATCTAATGATCAGCGTTTAAAGTCAAGTTCTCCAAATGTGATCAAAAATAGGTCTATATGCTTGCCTCTTTTCAGTAAGTTCAAAACATTTATTTGATGTTTGCGAGTGAACTTTGCATTTGCCTCTCCAGGACTAACTAAGCTGTTTTCTGAAGTTCAGTGGTAGGCAGGTAGGTATGAACTGGATGAAAGAGGAGAGAAATTGCTTCATGAAAAAGGTATGCAATAAAATCTGGCATATGTTGTTGAAGTGATTATGAGGTCTGTGTGAAAGCAGTAGTAGGTAAATTTTGGCTGGCACAGCATATAGATACACAAGAGAAAAAACAGAGCCAACAGTGTGATCACAGGACAGGAACCAGCTGCCTGGATTTTGCCTCCTGAAAAACTAACACGGAAAAGCATGGGGAGACCTCCTCTGTGACTTACGGTATCGGGGATATAACACAGCACGGTTGAATGGTCAGCAAACCTGTGAGCAAAAGTCCATCGGAAACTCATTTAACATGTACTGAGATGTCTTTACCACCACCCAGTGCAATTATTTCTGCCCTTACCTCAGTGTGACCATGAGTGGGGAAAGAGGTCTGCTTCCAGAGAGGCTTTTCTGAGAGCACATCCAGAGCAAGAGAGACATGATAACCTCGGGAATGTTTGGGTTTGGGGGGAGGTTATGTTGGGTTCAGACGGATTTTAAATCAGCAGTATCACGTTTCATTCAGTGTTTGCCTCTCTTTTGTCATTCAAAGAATTTTAAATAACATAGAGGTTTTTGATAAATATATAATAATTCCAAAACATTTTGATCATAAAAGTTTACATACTGAAACAGGCTAATGACGTACTCTTTCTTGAAAATAGCTTCTAAGAATCACCAGAAACTAATGTTTCAGAAGTAGGATACCTGCCAAATTGGCAGATACTCACAAAAGGACTTAGATTTGCTTTTCTGATCTTGTCTGCTAATGAATTTATGTCTTAAATATGAAGGTGCAAATTCCTCATAAATTCTGTCCACATCAACTTCTAATTTTATCATTCTTCAAAAGTCATTAAACTCACTCTTCAATATTAGTCAGCTGTTTTTTTCCTACATATCCTGCATCTTTGAGTTTCACAGATGAATTAGAAAAATGAGAAAAGGGTAACTAGGTTACAGAATTTCCTGAACATTATGAATATTAGCTATATTTCTCATCCAGTGTAGAGGATCAATATGACTTATTACCCACCAATGTATTAATTTGCACCCTTGTCTACATTGCTCTATTTCAGGCAGTGATAGTTCTGCAAAATGCAAAATCCCACCTTGCAGAATTTTGTATTAGAAAGGATTAATTAGAAAATTTTCACCTGTTCATTCATATATGATATGATGTAACATATGATATATTAATTTAGGAACATGTTATGATATATATGATCAGTATATACACCTATATATTTGTATAGTCACACACAATTCATGCATTTTATATTTTTATTTCATATAGATTCACAGATAATTTTGCATTAATTATGTGTGTGTATGTATATACATAGGCAAAAATTCAAAGAGCAAAATATGAAGACGAAACAAAAGAAGTGAGACAAAAAAAATTCTTTGTAGCATCCTAGGACATAGGAATGACAAAAGGAGTATCTTTTACAGTAAGGACAGCATTATGACAGTCCATTCTTGTATACAGCTAACTGTCCTTAAGCAGCCCCAAGGACAATGTCTCCAGGTCACTTGAAGGGACCTCTAATTTCTTTGCAGACTTTTCAAAGCACTGCTTAAGTTCACCATGAATAGATAGACATTTTTGCTACCTCCAACAGATTACCTCTCTTCCCTGCTTCTCTGTCACTTCCCTGTTTGTTCTGGTCCCCGCATTGAAGAGGTGAAGAACTCCCGCGTGATAAAATTCTAGTAACAAGCATCAAATTTGTTTATATATTTCTCATTTCTAAAAATTATATTTTTGCAATAAGTATTTGAAAAGATAGATGGTAATCAGGTTCCCATTAATAGGCTGCTTGACTTGAATCAGTATGTACAATAATTTGCTTATAAGAATTTAGGCCAAGTCAGGAAGAACACTCCAAGCAAAGAAACATCTGTGATAAAAGCATCAAGCAGTCTTTCTAACCATGTACCAAGTTCAAGGTCTCTGATAAGCCACCTGGCTATACCTCCACACTCGGATAACCCCAAGCTGGTATTACATTGTTCAGCCAGGGAAGGTCTTGTTGCTGGGCACCGAGCTGATAGGCTTATGGCTCTCTCTGTTACAAGACACAAGAATATTTGAATATCACGTAGGCAAAACATGCACAGAAAGCCATGAGGACGGGCATCTTAATAAGGAAGGCTGGTAGTAACCAGTAACTTTGTAAGTCAGAAACTATGCATATTTGCTTCTTTAGGGTTGTCCTTCACTTCTGAGAAGCTTCTGTGGCAAAAGTTGGTCAAAATGCATTCCTCTAAACTCCCGTTTTCTGCCTTCGGTCAGTAAGTACCATCTGAATCCTAGATGTCAACCCTATATTATTGCCGTTTCCTTACTGGACTCTGAATTCATTTGTCATTTATAAGACACGTATGTTCATTTACATTTTAATGTCATTTCCTATAACTTCTGTGCTAGGAGTTTTCCTGCACAGAAACATTGTTTTTCCTCACAACAAATCATTGTGCTCTAAGAATATACTCAGCATGATATCTACATGGCTGTCTTTCATGGTCAGCAGGGTCTGTCTTTTGCAAATCCAGATCAACTGGATACAACTAATCAGCCAGCTCACCAAAACTTTCTGCCTATGCCTCATGGCTCCTAGCCCCTCTCTGCTCAATGTCAAGACCAACTTATTTCCTCCATTTTGCCTTTGAATGTCAGACATTTTCTCTCTGCTCTCAATGCTCCTCTTTCCATGCATGAACTATGACTTCCAATAACCTCTGCAGCTGAACCAGACTCCTGCCTGGTTGCTGCCCGCCGTTGTGCCCCTCTGCTCCTCTGCGATTGTGAAGATGGGCCTTTGGTGGGCTGATGACTCTCCTGTGATGGCCTGGGAGTAGCCCGGAAGGGGATTATTTGGGGTCCTCCTGCCATTCATTGTCTCTCCGTGCTCTTTTGTGGCTGTGCAGTTTTTATCACATAACCTAACACACTGCTTCTGCAGCTTCTCATAAAATGTATTTTTTTTTTCTCAAAGCTACATAATTTTTTCGGTCTCCTTGCAATTAGTAGACTAGGATAAGAAGGCTCCCTCCTTAAGATATTTGCATCCCGTTCTCCTGTTGAGATAGAGATTTCCGTAATGTAATATTAGCTGGGGAATATTCCTTTCTTTTGTCTTAACCGGCATGTTGTACCCCTTGATTATGATCAGCTGTGAGCCCACCAGCTTGCTTTCTTGTACAAATATGTCATGCTTTTGCTTAACCCCCCATGCTGAGTTCTCATCTGTAGGTGCTGTGCTCAAAACGCAGTCACTTCACATCAGAGCTGTGTACTCTTCCTTTCTTGCATATGTCTCTCCTGCAGTTGCTCCCTGCTCCCCAGCTCTGGTGTTCTGGTTTTGCCACCTGGGCTCGTCTCAGCCCTCCATCTCCCTTTCTCACAAACAGCGCAGGACTCCTCTCATTCTGACGTCACTCTGCCGGGAGCCTCTTCACATCATGGCAGCTGGCATCTATAAAAATAATCTCTCATCTATCATCTTGGACATCATCATTGTATGCTATTTTAATATACTGAACTGACTTTAGCAAAACATTGAAGAAGCAATAACCAGCTATTTATGTGAAAATGCGTGCCCTGATATCATCAGGAGAACCTGTATTTCTTTCAGTCACGAGGCATCAAGTTTTATTTTGATTGCAAGGCCAGAAAGGCAATGTCCACTTACATTAATGACATTCAAATAAGCAAGAACCATGATGTGCTATGATGTGATGGCAACATGGCACAAAGTAAAGAACAGGTAGTTACCAGATCTGGAAAGTTGACTCAGAATTTTATTCCTGATTAGTGGGTTGCAATTTATATTTGGGTTATTAATGAGTATGAGAATGTTATCCATCTGCTTTTACAGACCTTTTAAATTTCACTTAAAACACGTTAAACTCTTAAAATAAATTGTATTCTCCTAACATCATGAATTACCAGAAATGAGAGAACTGAATGATAAATGTAGCATTCTCTTTCTATTCAGGTTATTCACCACTACAGAGAACTTTGTGTACAGTCAGTTTTACTGTTTTCTCGCCAGCAGTCCCATATTCCATGTAAGTACGAGCCGTGGTTGAAATGGGAATTCAGAGGTACTGGTACAGAATTTTGAATACCACTATTGCATTGCAAATGCCCTCCATGGGAAATTCTGGTATATCTGCTTGAAGTGTTATTATGGCATACCAGCACATTTTGTTCACTCTGGACTATTTCTTTTCCCCAAATAGGAAAAGGGAATAGAAAAGCATTTTATAAAACTGGCATACAACACAAAAACATTAGTAGATTTATCCAGGACCGGGTATGGATTTGCATTTATTTTATGTAAGCAGAATACATTTCAACTGGTGAAATTATTCTCCTATTTTCATCTTCTTATCTTCTAAAGACTTTGTTTCAATATTGTTTCATTATTTTTCTTCTTCAGTCTCACTGTTATGGAAACCTCAGAATTCGTGGGTCATGGGTGTTGAAGCCAGCCATGGTTAATACTTCTCCCAAAAATAACTTGACACTGAAGAGATACTATGATTTTTAAATTTCAGTTAATTTTCTGTAATGACTAAAGGATGTTGTGACACTTCACAAGTTTCATGCAAGTATTCTAGAAAATTATTAATTAAACCTGGTTTTGACAGCGGTAAAGAGAATCAATGGAGAGAGAATATGCCTCAGAGCAAAAATGTTGCAAAGACCCTAACAAATTTAAGGCATTTCAGAAGTGGGGGGAGGAGAGCGAGGGAAAAAAAGGATAACTGTTCAAAGTCACTAACACACACTGTCTTGATTTAGCAAAAAAAGAGAAAAAGTTGTCTCAGTGAGGGCTGATTGACAATATGCAGCTGATTGACCACTATATTCTTATGAAAGCAATTAGTCCATTTGGAGTGGATTTGGGTCACGTAGGTACAATTCTTGATGCCATTGATGGACAACATCTGCAGATTTTACTTCTTTTACAAACCTGAGGCTGTAGCTCGCTTTGGCTGAGAAACAATTTCCAAACCAGACGCGGTTGCCTACGAAGTCTGGCGTGGAGCCACGTACCACCTTTGGGAAGGACATCTTTCACAGCCCTGCTTCTTCGTAACCTTATTGCCGTTGGAAGGTAATGACAGGTGCTGTGAAATGGCCAGTATAAACCTCAATATTCCTCTTCAACCAGCCCGTTCCGTGGACTACAGTGCTCCATTCGGTTTTCAGCAGAACTCCCCACTGACTTCAATGAGGATTTATCTTTAAAAAAAAATAATGCTGGTATAATATGGTCACTTGCCAACGATGAGATTTATTTTTCTTTTTTGTGAAGGTATAGTAAAAAGAAACATAGAAATTAATTGCAAATGTTAATTCTGCATTCCAGTTGTTCATTATTTGTAACAATTTCCTTCACCTCCTCCTATTATTATATATTATTGCTCTTCATTACTAAGGTTTCAAGCAAACAATTGTACATATAGGATGAGATACCATGCAGAGTGTATTATATTCTGTGAAGGTTAAATTTATAGTGAGCCGCAGATGCCAGTTGAATCTGAAAAATTCCCTGACTGATTTTCATACAAAATTTCCAAGGAGAATAAATTTTCTCTAAGATGTAGTTGGGCTATTTTTACAGAATTTCTGATTTGTGGGCTGCATGCTACTAAGGTTTACAATAGGGAGTTCAGGGTTGCAGTAATACTGGTTTGAGTATATGAAAACAAACTTTTAGGTTGACCTTGAATAATCTTCTAGTGGCTGGGATAAAGAAGTTCCCTATTTTTGTGGGGTTTAAGGTGTATTGACATTTTGGGATCTGGACGCAAATAGATAGACCCATCTTATGAAAGTAGAGTCAGAAATAACTTTATAGTGGAGCAATGTACATACAAGTATGATGAGAAAAACGTATTTATTAATAGAAGTTTATTATGTCCTTCAACTTCTAATTAGTTACAAAGAAAAAATGCTAGTAACAATATGTGGATAAACATAATTTATTCTTTAAATACTTTTACAGAATTATTGACTATTTATTACTAGCCCTCCTTTCAATCTTTGATATTCCTGTACCATAAGAACCACCCGTGACTATTAGGAAGCTACAACCGATGCAGCATTGAAGCCATAACTCATCCAGGTGTTAACTACATTAAATAGCTTCACTAGTTCTGGGACTTACTCTTTACTAACTAACAAAAAAATTAGATCTACAATCACAAGATTACTGTCAGAAAAAGGAAATTAAATCTGTAGAAAAACTAAAAGAATGAAAATAAGAAATGCATCAAAAAGAGAACCTTGGCTGACTGTGAAATTTTATGTTTTTTTCATTACAGGAAACTTCACTCATCCGTATTTGTCTTTTACAAAGGATTATGAATTGAGGACTACAACTCCATAAAATTTATATTTTGTCATCTGGTTTGATTGGTGGAATTGTGTTATTGAGAAGGATTCTGAGATCACATTAGCCAGGCAAGAGTAATGCACTACACCCACTGAAGAACAATACATGTTCTTATCTACCCAGGCAGGCAATCAATTCTCTAGTGCATATATCAATACAGGGTAGAAGTCCGCTATTGGCAGATCGTGTGGATGAGGTCTTGATACGGGCTTTACCAGCAATGATTACCACAGCTGAATTCACTGTAGGTTAAACAAATAAGCGAGCAAACAAACAAGCAAACAACAAACATGGAAAAAAACCCCACAACTGATTAGTTCTCTATCACTGTGAATTTATTTCCATAATATGATAATAGAAAAGCTCCTCTCAAATGCACAAGTGCAGACAGTGAATGATCCACTTTTAAACTGTAACCTAAGGAAATATATTATTTTAAAATATTGAATACCGTGAAAAGTCTTTTGATGTTAGGGAAGTGAACTCCAAAAAGAAATGTCCCGAACCTCTTCAAAACCAAACTAACAAACATTCAGGCAATGTTCCCAAACTGCTTGTCACTTTCATGAACTTCATGACCAAAGAAAGCATCACGAGACATGGGAGAGCTCTAATTCTGGTTCTGTTTGACCCGAAACAGAGAAGAAGATTCATGGATGCTTTAATGGGACATCCAGCTAAGAGCTAGCCTAGAAAGCAGCTGGTATCTCATAATCGTTCTGCCAGCCTCGATTTGGAGACATACCCATGTTTTCAATCATCTAAAATTATTACAGTGTAACTGGCAATTTACAGTTTACCTAAGATTTTGGGTAGGGATTGATAAATTAAGTAACATCCAGGATAAAGCCTAAATACCATTACATACTTACAGGGAGCCACGCTCAAAATCCTGATCTCTCTGCAATCTGTGGTGATCTCCACTGATTTCCCAGGGCCAAGATCTTATTTCATGACTTCTGTTGCCTTTTGCATAGGGCTCCGCCCAAACGACTAGTATCTCCAGAGTTTAGATATACTCCATCAGGTCCTGCAGGAAGGCAAGAAGGTGCCTGCTTCATGCATCTTAGCAGAAGATTGTAGCCCTCTAGCCTTGTAATACGGTGTTGCCATTGTTAGTAACAGCCACGGGCTTTCTACCAAGCCTGCAAGACCTCAGGACCGACGCTTCTCAGACTAACTTTATCTGAATTTTTTGACCTGTCTGGGTCTTTGTTTCTTCTTGATTTAGCCGTAACAATGAGTTTCCAATGACCAACTGGCTATGGTTTATCTTTGGATAGTACGACCATAGTTTTTATTGAGTTAATACTAATGAGTAGGTCTTCTGTGCAGGGTGAGATACTTAGGACTCTAACACAATGAAGCAGCGTAGAGAAACACAAGTCTGGTCTGCCAGGAGGGAGGCCTTGAGGAGTGGGGGGTACAAGATGCTGTGAAGACGATGAAGGTGTGGGATGATAAGAGATGGGGCACAAGTTTGGCACTGGAGACCCCAAGGCTATGAACAGCAGTTCTGCCACCAGCTGTCAGTGACGCTGACACCCTGTTCCTCCCCAGGAAGGACTTGTGATGCTGGTGACTCACCACATCCCCCGCACACACTAGGATGAAGCCATCAACCTTAGGACCCAAAGGACCAGTGGAAGGGTGAGCATAGCACCAGGAAAATAGGTAGATACTAGGAAATGTGCACAACAATTTAACTGTATTATTGAGAATTTTTCTGTGTAGTAATATTCCCTCCCTCCCTCCCTCCCTTCCTTCCTTCCTTCCTTCCTTCCTTCCTTCCTCCCTCCCTCCCTCCCTCCCTCCCTCCCTCCCTCCCTTTCTTCCTTTGCTTGCTTCTTTTCTTTCTCTTTTCTTTCTCTCTTTCTTTTTCTTCTTTTCTTTCTCTTTTCTCTCTCTCTCTCTTTCTTTCTTTCCTTACTCTTTTTCTTCTTCTGTAGGAATTAATCTGGACTGATACACTAATAACAATACTTTGATCAGACTGCTAAAATTTCAATTACACTAACAATAAATTATTGGCTTTACATATCCTTTTTGCCCATAGTGAGATTTTATTGTTACAAGCATAACAATATGATGCAGGCTCTAAGCTACAGTTACAGCAAGACTGAGATGTCTGGGGTTCCATAAAGAAGCACAAATTTTTGTTACCTAGGCAAGCATCATTTTTGTACCTGAGGTACCTGTGATGCTGAGGACCCCTAGGACTGAAGCAGCAATGGAGCGTTAACTGCTGTGGGGACTACGGGTCTGGCTGTAGGTGCTGACATTGTACCCAAGGCAATTTTTGACCTGAGGTACAAAGGAGAGGAGAGCACCATGTGTCACATTTCCCCTGAGCCCTCAGTCTCACCCTTATTGATGGGAAGGTCAGACAGGTTTAGCAACAGCCATTCATTCACGGGCATGGTCAGCCTGTCTACACAGGAAGACTTTAAAACTGATTTAGTCAAACCAATGGAAACAACCATCTCTGAATTATTTTTATTTCAGCAGAAGTTCATTCTGGCTTCTTTTTACTTTAGATTGGAAGATGGTAAAAAGAAAACAGGGTAGTCAACACAAGTAAGTGTTCATCCAGCCTTCTGTACCCACTTAACTGAACTGCTTTAAAAATCACATTTGTGGTTAAAACTATGAGATTTTTTTTTTTTTCCTGCAGAAAGTTGCAACTTTCTTCTGGAGGTAGTATTTCAGCTGAGCTTTTCTATCCACCTGGCAACATCCAAAAGGGAAAATTATCCTTACACAAACAGTCTAACTCTGACCCCACTCAATTTTAGCATGACAGTTACTACTTTCTGTATTTGTATGGGCCAAGGACTCGGTTTGCATTTCTTTCTGAGCACAGCAAGCTTTACTAATGACATCTGCGATCTACCCGTTATCACCCTAAGACGTAACAGCCTGTTCTTAAACCGGGGTGTGCACAGCTCTGCAAGCTGCGGTTAGGAGGAGGATTACCTGTTATGCAGTCACTGGCATGGCTACCAAAGAGACAGGACATCTGTTCACGGTCTACTCGGCCATTTACCGTAGACATGCACTCCTTTCTCAACCCCTTCCCGTGTCTGTATTTCGGATCAGCACACGATTTTTCTGTGTTAGTAAAAGAGATGATGGAGGAACGGCAGCTGCGTTTCTCCCCATAGCCTCCTTTACTCATTTCCCAAAGCTCAGTAGCCTGCTGTGGAGAAATTCAGCTTATTCATTGCTGCCTATGAGTTTACAGAACTCTCTGATTTGGCCCTCGCCTCTCATATCACAACCACTTGAGTGCGGCACAAAGACCGTATGGATAACCCTCTTGGTAAGCTGCTATCTGCTGAGGGACTCCAGGGTCTCCCAGCTACTGCCCAGGAGTTTGTGACCCACCATCGCAGCGGAAAAGGTGAAGGGCCCCTGTGAGCATCCGGAGGAAGTCTCTGCTTTCAGGTGAATACAAACACAGGGATCCTCGTAAGCGGGGATGTCTGGGCGCAGCGCAACGATGCTGCCTGAGCCAGGGTGGGAGAAGGTCTGTTCAGATCTGAGAGAAGGTTAATGCAAGAGACTAGAATTAAAACAAAGCAGTAACAGAAGTAAATGTTTTATTTCTGTCTTCTGGGAGAATGCTTATGGATGACTGTAAACTGACATAGGAATTACGCACCACACCACATCCTTATACATATTAGAAATCCATGTTGGGGGTTGAAATTAAAAACTAAAAAACCAAACCCCCAAACATCCAAGAATGAGTCAGAAATAAGCAACTTCAAGTCATAAAATACGAATTAGATCAGAGGATTAGTCTGAGGATAAATTTTTGTAGGGAGGGTTATTTTTCATGCTTTATAAGGGATTTACAGGAAACCTGCAGCTTGCCATCGGACAAATGAAGTCTTCGTAAAGCTTTGCATCGTTTTGCCACCACTTTCATAATACTTGTTTATGTTTTAAGGTGGGGGGGGGGGGGGGGGAAATGTACAGCGAGGTGGAACGGTTATTGACCAGATTGATCATGGGAACAAATCTGCTGGTGGTAACCTTGTTTAATGATATGTTGCTGGGCTCAGCACCTTGCTGAGGCTGTGATTCTTCACCGGCTGGGCCCGCATGATGGATCACGGTAGGAGGCTGATGGTGCAATCACTCACTGGCAGCCACTGACACCTGCACCAGCCTGACACCCGTCCCCTCTGGATGTATCAGCCAGCCTGCTCAGCCTACTGGGAGACGCAACTGTTCCACCAGACAGCGAACAAAAGTTCTTTATCTACCTTGCAACTTCCTCTGTAGGACATATTGCCTTCTCTTTTTGCTTTCGGTTTTATTCCAGCTCCATCTCCAATTCTGTCACTTCTTTGCATCCACTGTTCTGATCCACAGCTGACTCAGGAGCAACAAAATGAAGCAGCCACTAAATCTGGAGGGAAATAAAAACAAAGGGAAAAAAAAAACAACAAACAAACAAAGATTGTCTTGTAGAAGTATAAAACCAGTATTTTCTCACTGAAAAATCTCTTAACTGTTCATGGATGTTCCATTAGACAGAAAATTGCTGTCTCTAGATATGGTGGAACCCACATTCTCCATGCACCATTATTTTAAAGAGAAAACTTTTACTCCTCCTTGTACTGTATATTGAACATTATAATTTCCCAATAAAAACTGAGAGCAGGAAAATGAGCAACTATTCTTTTGCAGACAGTTTGCTACCTCTCTTTTCCTCAAGACAAATTTGAAAGCTGATGTATGCAACATTATTTCAGATTCGGTATTTTAATATCATAAATACATGCACAATTCCCCTCCCTCCGAAAGCAGTTACATATAGATATACGTACACATAAGCACTATCATCTGCACTGTCCACCAGTCAAGATCTACACTCAGTAGTAGTTCATTAGCTGGGATTTTTAATAATTTGCCACTTTTATAATACAAATAATATATAATGATATACAACCACTTAAAGGGTAAGATTTAAAAATATATCTAGCCTGTGAAGTAATGATTTCAATTGATTTTTCTTTTCTAGTCCTTTCCCTTAGAGGGTTGATGAACTTTTTTGGGAAAAAAAAACCCCAACTTTATTAGTACGACAGGTCATTATAGTGATAAAAAAGTAATTATCTAGCCAAGGAGGATTTAGCACAGACTTTCCCAATCTCTAATTTTATATAAAGGCCTCTTCATTAGTTCAGAGCACAAATCTGTGCAGCTCTTCTTAGAAAAAGAATGGGAACACCACTTCAGCTACCATGTTTCCTAATTGTGCGCGGACCAGTTCTATAAATTACACACATCCGTCTTTGCAAGTCGCTGTAAATTCAAATATATATCACCTCGCGCTAGGAGTGGCTGCACAGCCATTACGCGAGGTAGACTGAGCACCACGGCAGTGCAGCCCACAGGCTGCCTCGCCAGAGGAGCGTGGATGGCCACCCTCCATTGCTGCTCATCTTTCTCCCTTTTTTGTCCTAGGTAAAAAGACTGAGTAACAGAGACAGCTTCCGTTTGTTATTTAACTCAAGCAGTCGGTAAGCTGGGTCGGGCACCCCTGGGAGCCACACGCTCCCTCTGCCACGCAGGCTGTCCCAGTCGTCCCCGCTCTCACCAAGTGCCCCGCGTGAGTGAGGGTGGGAGCGTTACCTTCTGAGCTTCCTGGGGCTCTGAACACAACACCCTTTCTGAGCCCCGTAGTCATTAAACTGCACTTTAAAGACACTTGGTCTACTCGGATTCATTTTCCCTAATCAAAATCCATATGCACAGGGTAGGGGATGTGGGAGGGAAGGATGTATCTTCGTGCGGATCAAGTGAGCATTTGTCATTCCTCGCTCAGCCGACAGCGGTAAAAAATAGAAAATCAGAACTAGTCACCTTAAGCAATTTTAAGATTCGAAACCCCCTGAACAATTTTGTTATTGGCCTTTAAGAAGTCACTAGAAAATAAAAAATAATATATTTCACTCCCTAGCAAACACAGTTGCAGTCATAATTGCACACATATACACCCACAAGCATACCCACACAGAAGCATAACCGGGTACCATTTAACTGATAACCCCACTCCCAGTTCCTTCCCCTCCTTTCGGGATCGCAATCGCAGTATGCAGCTGCTAAGACAATGAAAATGCTTTTCCAGCTGCAGCATCTGGCTCTTTGGCAGACTCATTTAGTAGTTGTGTTGGCAGCTTTGGATTTGCCTCTGGGTCTATCATATGTTTATAACGGCAATGGACTGTCAGCCTACACTCATGTGTGTGCCTGCCTGTCTGTTTGTCTGCGTTTCTCCTCTCTGTTTGTAGCGGCTTTCTGCCTGTGTTTGTTCACAGAAAATAAGCATTAAACACAGAGCAAAACACAAGCTACCCTCTAGCTGTTCATTTAAGCGAAGTTATCTTTTACCTATGCACACAACTCTATTTCTTCAACTCCTCCTTTCAACAAACAGCCATTTCATTTGCATCAGAGATAATTCATTAGACGAATTCTCTCTGTTTCACAAGAAAACTGCATCTTTATACGTGTGCGTATACAAATAATTTCTTTGTGACTAAGACCCTTAATGCAGTGATATCATAATAAATGGAAGGGGACATTTTTCATGTTACAATAATAAATGAGGTGTTAAAGGAATATCCTGATACGTGAGCATTTTATAACTACTGCTTGTTGCTTGGTGGCAGCTGTAAAGCAGGGCTCACTGAATTAGCTATGATGTACTACTCCAGGGTGATGTTAATTATCTTACACTGGTAAGCATTTTTTAAGTAGCTGCTTCACATTTTTGCATGTTTAAGTTTAACACACTTGCAAAGGCAGGGTTTAAACCATGGTTAAGTATCCCATCTGAAGTAAATGTTTAATGGGAACGTATTCCAAAATGCTGCAAGATGGGTGAGGGGCAGGAAAAGAAATACAATTTTGAATGATCTTGTTATATTGACTTCATATTTAAAAAAAAAAAAAAAGCGAAACTCATTTGTACAAGCACATATTATACATAAATCAGTGTCTGTATGCAAATATATAGACTAATATGTGGACAAGTAGGTTGACACTTCTCTTCCCCGTTGAAAAGACCTCAGATATAACATAAAAAATACTCCTTTCCTACCTAAAATACTTATAAAAGAAAAGTGATCTTTCCAAAATTACAAGGGCGTGAAAGTGGGTACATACCTGCTGGTGTGGCATAGTCTCTACAACTCCTTGCAAATTATTTAAATGCACAAACTCTAGCACAGGATACTCTAAAGTAGGTGCTGATTCATTTAACCTGCTTGTTTGTTATCAGTATGTAAAAAAAAAAACCCCTACACAGAAAAATATGCCAAGATTATTTTTTTTAAAGCAATTTGTAGTAGAAAGGAATTTTCAAGTTTTCTTTTATTGATGTAAAATACACAGCACCCTCACTTTCCTATTTTAAGGCAGTTTTACCCACACGAATGAAATACAGAAGGGGTAGAGTTTACAGGATGATAAATTAGGATTCATCTATTAGTATCTGAGAGTGGCCCCTTCCAGCAAATAATTACTATAATTATAGATGTAAACTCAAAAATCACGTTTTTTAAATGTCATTCTATATTATTGTAATTTGGTAATACTTTAAAAGAAAAAAAAAGCTCTGTTTTCCCCCAGAATCACTTGCAATAATATTTATATGCTCATCTTGATTAAGTTTGTAAACATCTGTAGAAATCTTCAGGGATCACGTAAAAGTCCCGATGAAAGAAATTTTACATTTTAAAACTGGAGACCTTTTATGCAAATTATTTTGCCTTTGGCCATTTCAGGAAGAAATGAAGGAACCGGAGGATATTATAGTTTTACATAACACTGGTGAGATTGTTGTCATCTTTGATCTTACATCAATTAGTCAAGATCTTGAATGATCATAGGCAAAGAAACCTAAACTCTTCTCCCCAGCTGAACAAAAATGTGTCAAAGATTCTAACTGCATAAATTATTACATTATATCCTACAGCAATAATAGCTCCTTTAGGTAGACTTTCTGATCACCTGTTATATACTGGGAATAAAATTTTGTTATGTTTTGGTTTTACATATAACAATCATCCACTTTATGTATATTTTATTCTATTTTTCTGACCACTAACACTGACATCAAATCGACCCTAAAAGGGCAGCGCTGCACTGACAGCGTGGGCCTTCTGTCAGCTCCTTCTGATGAATAAATGAGTCCAAAGATAAGGGAAAGTCTTCGAGTACGCTGCCCACCAAAGAAGTTCTCAATTAAAACGAAGAAACAAACTTGATAGCCCAAAAGCCATTGTATTATTGCGATATTATTCACGTAAGCAAGGTCTGTCCTTCTTTCCTTTGCTTCCTGTTCTTGGATCATCACCATGTAAAGCTAGAAGCGACATTTAACTTCTGGAGAATACGACCTTTACATTCTGGGCAAAGAAGTACCATTTCTGACCAGCACAGAACCGCCAATCCCAGCAAAGTTTTCCTTTTCCCTACAGGTAGTACGAAATGGAGCCAGGACGACAGGGCCCCATCTGAGCCGTGCCCAGCTCCCCCAGTCTGCACAAACCCACTCTATCAATCACGGCAGGATAATGCATAGTGGCTGCACCTGTGACAAGGAATGATGGAGTGCTGAACACAGGCCCGGCTTCGCCTGTCGCTTTGTGCATTTGTATTTCTCCAGGGCCACTTTGAGAATTTGCAGAACTTGGAGGGGGGGGGGGGAATTCTCTCGCGTTTTAAAAAATATCTTAATTCGCCTCAATTATTGGACAGTAACGCGGTAACGCAGTACGCAGACTTGGAAATGAAGTGCAGGATAGTACGATTCCAAATTCCATCAAGGCAACGTAACTATACACGATGTAATTTTATTAAGGGGCAGGTAATTTAATCTGTGTACAGTAAGTAAAAACTGCAAGTTTTTGCCATCCATTTCTTCTCCTTCATACCCTAGAATAAGCGTCAGGATTTCACTTTACCATAACAGCAAGACACCTAAAAAGCTAGCACTAAGTACACTCGAGATTCTTAGAGCCATAAAACACCGAAAATGAAAAGACAGGTCATTCTATAACTTTCTTCAAAAGTATTCTTTACACTGATAATTTTAAGAAAGAGTCACCACCTCATAATTATTTCCAGTCAAGAAAGCTTTAAGTAACTGCAGTCAAAAGATGATTAAATTAATTTTCCACTTTAAAAATTCATGTAAGCAAGAATTGCTGTCTTGTCTAAAGGAAATGCTTTCTGAATTAATCTGCGAATAATGCACTGCATTTGATTTTATACAAAATATGTAACAACTAATAATATACACTAGTCATATAAACCAAGGGTTTTTAAAAAAAAAAATTAAATTGAATCATATACTACAGATATCTATTATAAAACTGTGAAAAGGTGTTAATTGGCACAGGAGACATCATAAAGACACCCGTGCAAATTTCAAGTGAAAATCATGTCAGCCTCCAAAATAATAGGAATGTTTTAATCCCTCTGAAAACAGACAGACAAGATGAAATCTGTTTTCTTTTTCTGACAGTTCATTTTTTTAAGTCTCAATATTGTTACACGTACAGGATGAAAAACTGTATTAAGAAGGGGGTACTGGAGAATACAATCTTTTATTCTCTTAATGTGTCTTTGACAGCTGAGATAAAATGCTCAAACAAATCCTTCTCACGATAAGTTTTTGGAAAGGAAAAATACATTTGCTTCTTAGAAGTTCTATGGCCAGTTTTAGCAGTCAGTTAGATGAGCCAGCGTTCATCTGAAAGCAGCAGTGATGTCTTTTTTTTTTTTTAAGCCGGGCTTTCTCACTGTCAGGCGTGAGCCTCAGTAACCTCTTGAACAGCTTTTTTCTCTTTTTTTTTTTGAAGTACGTTCAGTGGCTGCGGGTGCAGACATTTTCGGTTTGATGCTGGCTGCACCACGGTGCAAAGGGCTACTGTTACTGAAGGACAAAACTTCGGGAGAGCAGCGCTACCACAAATCCCGACAGGTCCATCCTGCCAGACCTTCGCCACCGCGGGAGTTTTGCTCCGTGACGCCGCGTCCCCGCTCAGGCTCTTACAGCTCTCTGTTCTCAGCCGAATCGTGAAAATAACACCCACGAACCGGGGCAGAGCCCCGCAGCTCTCGGGGAAAGCACGATTTGGGGAGAGCTGGCTGCTGCTCCGCACCTTCCCCGGCCGGCCGCAGCCCGACCCCGCTCGCACGGCCGCTCGGCGGGAGCAGCCGGAGCCACGCCGCCCCCCCACCGCCCCCCCACCGCCTCCGGGAGCGGGGACGGCCGCACCCGCGCTGGGCGGGCCCTGCCCCGGGGCCGGGGGCTCCGCCGGGGCTCCCCCTCGCAGCCCCCCGCTCCCCAAGCGCAGCCCCCGCTGCCGCATCGCTCCCGCCCGGCCCTTGGCCGCCGCGGCTGCGGCCGCTCCTCCGCCCGCTGCCGTTCGGGCGTGCGGTGCTCCGACCGGGGGAGCAGCAGGTTTCTCCTTCCCCGCTCGGTGCGGGCACCGCAGGCGTGCTCCTCCCTGCCCAGGGGCTGCTCAGACACTGCGGCGGCATCCCGCCGGCCGGCCTCACCCCGGCTCTCACCGGTGCCATCCTCGACGGACGGCACAGGAGCGGGGGCGGGAGGGGGGGTGTGTGGGGTGTGTGACATTCTGGGGCTGTGACACCCGGGAGCATCCCCTGCCTCCCCACGCCTCCCAAACCCTGCGACTACCCCTCCGCACACTGTGAAAAACATCAAGTTTCGAAAAAGCACCGCAGCTTCCCCCGCTCCACCAACACCCCTTCCTCCACGGGGAGGCTGTAAAGGGAAAAGCAGCTCTCGCTGGTAGGTAGAGACCCCCACCAAAACTTGGGGGGAGGGAGAAGAGGATTAAAAATAAAAGAATTAAAAAAAAAAAAAAAGCCGGGCTTCCCAAGTAGCCCTTCTTAGAGGGGAGGGAGAGAGAGCAAGAGAGAGAGACAAACATCTGGGGATTGGACCATATGCTAAAGCTTTGTCTTGTCCTTCAAAGTTAGACTGCCCTTGAAGTGATTTGTCAGGCGGCCTAACTGTGACAGGGAGAATATGTAGCAGGGGAGAGAGGGATGGGGGCGGCGGGGGGAGGCAGGGCCCAGAGGCAGGGGAGAGGTGAGAGAGGGAACGAGGTACGGAGAGGGAAAAATAAAAAAAAAGAGGGGAAAGGGAGGCAGCAAGTAGCAGGAAAGAAAGAACAAAACAGCCTCTCCGTCAGATGTTGATTTTAGTGCGAAGGGAGCAGGAGGGTGGAAAGAGAGGAGAAAAGGGGAAAGACAAGAGAGGAGGAAGGAGAGGAGAGGCGAACACTGGAAAGGGAAAGCAGGAGAGGAGAGGGTGAAGCGGGAGAGCAGAGCTGATGCGGGGAGGGAAGGGCTGGGAAGCAGCGGCTGCTGATGCTCTTGCTGCCACCACCTCTTTTTTCCCTCTTCCCTTTTGCCCGCCAAGTGCTGAACTGATTAGAGTGTAATTAAGGCCATAAAACCCTCGGCTTATCCACCTGTTTATTCACTAAAGTCGCGGGCTCATCAGGCAAATTAGCTGCTTCCAGGCTGCACGTTGGGCCTAGAGCTGGCCTGATTAATGAAGTTTATTGGGAGCTGTTAAAAGCATTAACTGAAGGAAATCTCGGCAATTCGTCATATTTAAGGGATGGAAATTAAATCTCCCTATGCAAATGAGGGGAGACTCCGAAGCGGCTTCTTTTAGAGGTGACGAGGGTGGGCACCCGTGAGTGGCTCTCCCCCAGGCACAGCCTGCTGGCACGGGGTCTGCACCCGTGATGAGTTTGCCCAGTCTCGGCAGGAGGGGGGGGGGGGGTTGCAAACAAAGGAGCGAAAGAGATTTTACAGAACAAGAGCCCTCAGTCCTCCGAGCCCCAAATGCAAGAATCATGCCCCAATTAAGGCAATACCGTCCTTTTGATCTTGTGCTAAGGGCACCTCTCTAGGTACCCGAGGAATTGCCAGTGTAGTTCATCCAGCCGGGGGTTCTAAGACAGCTTTCCATGCCAGGTGGTTGTGTCCCCCTTGGTCAGATAAGCCATCATCAGTTTATTTCTACTTTAAACCTTTTGCACTCTTCTTAGCTCTGAGTCATGTTACATGCCTTCAATACAAGTACAAATGTCCACATAATATCTGAAATGTAAAATGATTTTTTAAGCAACGTTCATAGTAAACCTTAAAACTGCAACAGTAGATGCTCTAGCTGACAAACACCTAAGAAATATATTAAGGCGAGGTAGTCTAACCAGCAGGGAATCCTATCCAGAGCTGAATATTCACCAGTTTTAAAAGTGTTTTCTTCTGGCATGTCAATCTGATTTTATTTCTGACATGAATAGCATTTTCATACCTGAAGCTTCATGAGCCACAGCATTTTTATATTAACAATTCATAATAAAAGAGAAATTACAAAGGGTCACAACAAGGAGTGAATGTCCTGAGGAAGGGATAATGAGAAGAAAGGAAGGTCAAAGAAAACATCTTGGCCTTGCTATTTTTATTGAGTGTTCAGTTCACAGGCATATTAGGTTTACAATTTATTCATTTTTAATGTTTTCATATGAAAAGAAGAAAACACTGTCTGGCATCTTATATAAAAGGTATTTTTACCCAAATACTCAGTTGTGAACACGATGGGGAGGCAGGAGGGAGAAGAGAGAGAGTTCGTATTTGATGTAATTCTTATTCTATATGCTTCTCTGTCTAATTATTACAAAGCTAATTATTTGTTACAATTATTGGATTAACAATTTGCTAATCAGTTTTCTTCTCCTTTGTAGAGCAGCACCAGCAGAGTGAAATGCAAGGTGAGAATGTTGTCTGAATTTTCAACAGAAAATTAGAGTGCCAGTTTCCTTATGTGCAGATTAGTTCAGCTGCTTCGTGACTTACGCCCAGTACAGCATATCCTGTATCACATCCTACTACATAGCATCTTTGTTCCTATAGAGATAATTTTCCATCTTTCTGGATGTGGAGGCTGTTTGCCAGTAGCAAAGAGTCCCCTCTCCTCCTACCATTTCCCACCAGAAATGTTTCACTCGCCAAACCACCCTGTGGGGCAGGAGGAACCACCCGTCTGCTCCAAACAATGGTGAAAGAAACACGGACTGGTACCACGGTAGCTCCCTGCACACGTGTGCACACACACACACACACATATGGAGTTTTCAAAGTATTTCAGGCACAAAATAATACAATTTGAAAAGACACAGACATGATGCCCTCAAACAAAACACACACCTTGGCTGTTACGCACAGCAAAGGACTGTTTCAGCTGCTAGTAAGCAATCAAACCAACCCAAAACTTCCTTGCAACATCTAAATCTGTATTTTTTTATGAAGATAATTGGTAGAGTATACTTCTAACACTGCATGCAACACTCCAGCACAGGTTTCCTACTGGTATTTCTGGGGATAAGAGAGCTTTAATGAAAAAGCAGTGGATTATTATTATTAATTTTTAACCGCAAGTTGACAAAGCTTTTCCTAGAGAATTTAATGACAGCAGTATTTTCTAGTTACAGATTTAACTGCAAAAACACAAGGAGTAATTGTAAGCAGTTCATCTCTGGCTGCCTTTCATAATTTTTTTTTGCACACTTTAAGAGCATTTGCTATAAATCTATATTAGCACAAAGCAATTTTAATTTTGGCCAATAGAATGCTTAAATTTCAGGCAAAATAAACACTTTGGGGTTCTCACTGAATTAAGAAGAGATCTGTCTGTGACGGTGTTTGTTCCAAACTAGCAGATTTCTTTAGAAGATTCCTTAAATGAAATTCCATGACTTGTGGAACATACTGTCAAAACACTTATTTTTCTTGATTACCAGTTCCTTCGATAAATTGATTTGCCCCATGATGTGGGGTCTTTTAGTTCTGCCCCTAATGGGATGTGCTACTTGCAACTTTTCCCTCTCTGTTTCAGAAACAGCAGAATCTATTTAAAGATAAATATTTCGATGAATCACCAAAAACTTGTAACTACACCAAAACCAGGTGTTTTAGTTAGAGATGGGGTTTTTGGTTTTTTGTTTTGTTTTTGTTTTTTCTTTTTAAAGAGATATCTGACACTGTGACAAAATGTCTAGTTGTAAAAGATTTTAGGGGAAGAATGATAAAGCATCGCAGCGGTTAAGCAGTCTCCGCGAGCCCCAACAATAGCGATTGTTTATATTATAGACTCCTCTTCATGAGCGATTATAACTTTGACAGGGGTATCTTCCTCCTCGCTGAAACATCGGATGCAAGTCCTGCTTCTGGAGGCCACGCGCTGACACGGGTGTGCGTAACTGCACACAGCCAATTTGTTCAGAGATGCACCTAAAATTTATCCCAACTATTTTCTATCCAACAGCAATTCAACTAGACACCTGTATTTCACTTTAATATGAAATCTTATGGATTATCTAGTCAGGCACAGGAAAAAAACCCAGTTATTTAAACCTGCTTTCCATATAGATGTACAGAACTCCAGTCATTAAGGTGAAGGATACTGAATTCAGGTTGCATAAACAGGCAAAACCCAGTATTTCCTCAAAACAACAAAATAATCAGCTGATTTCTTCCTATTGCATCAATACTATTAGTATACCAGTTGTTGGAAGAACGGCATGCCCAGATAATCTTTGTGAAAACACTGAGATAGTCGCAATTTTTCTTTCACGTGCCTGATTTGACAGTAGTGGAAACAAGGCAAATTTTATCACAGCAGCAAACTACGTTATGGCACATTCAGAGCTAAATTTAGCCCTCCCAGATCAAGAATGATCTTACAGTCAGGGCCAAATTATTCTCTTTAACTGCGCTGTGCAAAAGATGTCCTAAATGATGAAGACCCTGCTCTGTCCTTGAATAAGTACAGAAGACACGGAGACCTCGGTGGGAGGAGCGTGAGCTGCTGTTATGGTCAGAATTCAGTCCTAAGTCACCTCCTGCTTTTGCATGGGGTCTGCTACTGAGGGACATCAAGGTTGGAAAGGATACCGTTTCACTGTATTCAATGTATTGTATACAATAAAATTGTATATACAATTTTTTCTCGTCTCCCGATAGTTTACTAAACTATCAATGATGCAGTTTTTGTGGCTTAATTAATTCTTTCACACCGTCTCCTTCCATCTCAGTCATACTTGAATCTTTCTTCTTATTAATGTTTTACAGCATGTTTTTCAGCTGCGGGTAGAACCACAATGTTAATGAACGACAATTATCTTTCTTACTTATCTGAGGACTTTAATGAAGCTTCATTAAAATTAACATGACATGATATTACTGGAAGAGCTGTACAAAACCTTTTTTTTTTTTTTTCCCCATTTATAACCTTTTAATTCTTTTCTATTAAATAGAAAATTTAACTTACTCTAGTTTGCTGGGCAATAATTAGTGCATTCACTGGGAACTCTTTCCTCAACAGCTTCACAAAACCAGGACCGACGGGGGAAAACACTGCCGTGTCCTTTAGAGGGATCCACTGTACCTTAGCACTTAGTTAATCCTCCTCGTCAAACACACTCAAGAAAATGAAAGCTGCGTGTCACATTGTCGGTGTGAGGAATCGGTTAGACGCTTTGCATTTGATTCTGGTTTTCCGAAAAGACATCACATACTGGGAGAATGCAGCCTGTACAGTTTTATCTGGAGTAACTGTAAATGTACATATGCTTTTATGTGTAGCACTGTCACCGGCAGTCCAAAATTACAATCTGCTCTATTATAAAGGCTTAGCATCGATGGGCATTGCATCTCAGATGCTAATTAACTATAGGAGCCGTACCTTAAAACTCACTCTCAAAGGCAGATTTTTGAAGTGCTTTAAAAAACGCTCTTTGAATCGAGACAGAGTAACAAAAAGATGCGAACACGTTGTTCGTGCAATCGCAGGTTAAACTTCCACCAAACCTCACAAAAGCTAGCTCGCGTTTGCAGTGTGTTTCCAGTTTAACATTTCGAGAACAAAACCTAAGTTATTGCCATTTTATTTTGACACACAAAATGATTTCTTCTGTTTCAATACCATGTATTTCCAGGGGAGAATGAAGCCTTTTTTTAAAGTAAATCTAAATTGCGACAGCAAGTGTTGTACTGTCGTTTTAATGACGGCAGTAGACTTTAAGTATGGAATGAATCAATTATTGCAAGCACAGCCCCTGTGTAAATCACTGACGGCAAACCAACCTCAGGATTATAAAATGAATCTTTGACAAGTATTCAAGGTTTCAGCATATTCTCAATAATGAGGATTAAGTACCTACTATCTGTGAAAGAAAAGTTTTATTCGCTTACTAAAGAATATGTGAGTAATCATTAAGAGAGGTCAGATTAACTGAGGTACTTTTTTAAAAAAGGGCATCCAGTACAACATCTGCTGGAAAATCAATGATAAATATGTCAATTTTTTAGAAAAAGGGAAAGATTAAGAGAAAGGCAGTGTAATGGAATGACTTAATGCTCTGTTTTTAAAGAATGGAGAGGAATTATAATGACATCATAAACTATCATTATGAAACTTTTTGACATTTTCATGTCAAGAAAAAGACTCTTCTTGAATCAAGAACAAATAGTGATTTCTGCTATCCATGGGTGATTCAGTCAAGTTCAAATAAATCCTGATTCTATACTGAGAAATGAAGAAAAAAAAAAAGGCTCTGGACCACTCTGGTATACATTGTATTATCTTGTACTTAATATTTTTACACTAAGAGATAAATTGAATTCAAAGTTCTAAAGGTAGTTGAGCTGTGAAAATGGAAATATTTTTAATTTGATTGTAAGCCAGTAATGCATATAATTTTGGAGAAGTCTTTATGGTAAATATTTCATATCACTTTGCTCTCTTTGCCAATACCCAAACAATATTGCATTGCCTTTTTCTGTTTAATTTCCACAAAATAATGCAAACCTGAGAACCAGTGTTATCATAATTGTAGACCAACATAATTTCATGATAGAATAAAGCATTGTGTTCTGTCATCATTTGTATTTTAATTATTAATGAAAGCCTTTGCTTTAACTGTCAGAATTTTTTATTAATGTCTTATGATATTTGCATACTCTTTGCCTTTGTATAGGGAGAGAATGTACAGGAGAATATATATTTATTTCCAATATATTTATATTTTTTTTTACTTGGAAGGTTTGCTTTTGAAAGCTTTAACAATTGACAACCCATTGATCAAGAGACGCTTTATATACATTGGGATGAGGGTATAAAAAAAATCTACAATAATACTACACTTTACAATTTGATATTCCCCTAAAATAATGCAAAGCAACTCTGACTGAAAAAAAAATCTCTGTTGCTTGTAACAAAATAATGTGCCTGTTTATCTAAACTGCTGCACTTCCATTGCTTTATTTTTAACAAAATTTGTATTTGTTTTATTTGTGTTTGTGCTTGCCTACGCTTCTTCTTGTTTATGGCACGGTGCACTGTCTCTTTGGCCCAATGTGGATGATTCATAGTTCAATATTTTCATTCTGCACTAAACAGTCAATTCATTATAAATTAATTCAATATTTCTAAATTTTATAAAACAGTGAACGCTTTGTTAAAATAATACATTCTGCAATAGGAATGAGAATGTTAATGCTTCTAATAGGAAAAACATAATTGCATCATTTTGTAATAACCAAGTTTTAGAATGAATCAAAGATAAGTGGGTACATTTGTAAAGTGCAAAATTTAGATAAAACGCGTGTATATTAGAAAGGAAAACTATGAAATAGTTACATCCTGAATTACTGAAAAAAACCATGAGGGTAAGCATTTCTCTTAAGAACATTTCTGCAGATAAGAGAGGCTGTAATTATTTTGCTGTTTGTTTACCTAAGAGAGTGAAGTTGTCGAACGCAATTGGGTTTGAGCTATTGAATATAAACAATTTGCTGCTTCTCTCTACCCAGCGTTATCATATTCCTTCTGTGCATTTCAGCAGTGCTTTTTCTACCTGCCCAGTTTTCATTACCATTTTGAGGTAAGAGATTCAAATCACCAGCTTGTCAGAGAAACCAGTAGTTTACAAAGAGGCTGTTTCTCCGTTAACTCCTACAATTAGTTTACAAATGATCTTAAAGAGTCACAGCACACGCTTCGAAACAAGCGCGAAGCACTATGCTCCCAAGGGTTACAAGCGTCTCCCAGAAAACAAAACGGAAGGGATTCATGAAAAATGTAAGCGCGTAAACATTTCTTTCCATTGTGCAGGCGGAGGGCTGGAGTTTTGCAGTAAAAGTCTGGCATCTGGTGGTCCAGAGAAGAAATGGCAGCCCGCTCCAGAAAGAACCAAGGCGGTCACAGCCTGAATTAGCTCATCAGCTTGTAATAAACTCATTATTTCCAGCCTACGCATATGTGAGGACTCCTGCTTCTGAAGGACCCTCCAGTATTCATTGCCCCGGGCTGGTTTTTGTTTTCACCCCAGAAGGTCTGCATTTCTTCCCAAAGAGAGAAATGATTGTGCGTATCCTGAACTGTGATGAGTTTCGAAATGCCAAATAACGCCTCGTGCGACCCTCGGCAGAAGGCAGGTGATGAGACTTGCTGCCATTTCCCACGAGTAGCGCTTGGAGAACTGGAAAATCATTAGGAGCGCGAGACCCCAGTGCGCCGTTCTGGGAAGAGGGAATGTCTTCTGTTCTCTGCTGAACCATAACAATATGTCGCTTTACAACCAAATTCATGAAAAAAACCTTCTTTCCCATCT
Source organism: Grus americana (assembly GCF_028858705.1). Taxonomy (NCBI): domain Eukaryota; kingdom Metazoa; phylum Chordata; class Aves; order Gruiformes; family Gruidae; genus Grus; species Grus americana. The sequence continues at coordinate 103,851,393 of NC_072854.1, forward strand.
TCCTCAAAGAGCACTGAGTCAGCAGAGATTGTGGAGGTCTGTGTGGGGAAGGGGCACAGAAGAAGAAGGGACCTTCAGAAATACCAAGTCCATTCCCTGTCTTTGCATGCAGTGACATCATAGAATCCCTGCCAATATGAGATAAAAAAATGTCGGTTTTTTTTCACTTTTTTAAGCAAAAGACTCTTCCCAGCCCAGATTCCTTTAAAGAGTTAAGAATTATCTGCTAAGATTCCAAGCTACCTTTGCGTTAAACAGTACTCCAGCTTTCCCTCCTTCACGTACCAGATACACATTTATGGACAATGGCAAAAATCTCTTTTAGTCTGCTCTCTCCAGAGTCCCTGATCTCATCATCACCTGGCTAGCTCTTCCCTGAGCAAGTTTAGGTTTTTATCATCTTTCTGGAACAAAGACACTCAAATTACATAGTGATCCACATGGGATCTCTCCTGAGCTAACACAAGTGGTGTACATTCTCTGCCTTCATGGAAAATACCTCTCCGGATGTACTCTTGCATTTTCCACGGCTACAACACGGACAAGTTTACCGCAACGCATGACCAAATGGTATCCATAGGTCACCTCTTCATCTCAGAATATTCCCAGAGAAGCTCCATTAATAAGCTTCCTCCAGCCTCCTCTTCAATATTACCTGATGTCATCACTCTTCACCCGTTTTACAATTTCCCTTACTGATACCAGTCTTCCTTAATTTATTATCGTTGCCCATCTGTCAGACTTCTGGATGCTTTACTGAAGTTCAGAGGGATTCTCTCTCCAGTGTTTCCTTTGTCTTGAAATCAAAGGCAGATATCAGGTGGACATATGCTACCCTTTGAAAAGATGCGTTTCAATCTCTTTACATTTGCCTCCGTTTTTTAGAATTTTTCTTTTCTTAAAAATTAGGTGTAAAGACTTACACAAAAAGGAATGAGACTAAACAGCCCTCCAAATCTGTTGTTGCCTTCTTAAATACAGGTATATTAGCCATACTTTAAATGCCTGGTGTCACACAGAAAATAGATATATTCCAATACGTGCTACCGTGCTTTTTATCCCAGATGCCAAATCTTGCAGTCAAGCCCTCTGACTTGAGCACATACAGGTCTGGGGGTATGTACTTTTCAGTATATATATTTTAAGCGTTTCCAAGGTGTAATTGAGCCTGACTTTTGACAATGCTTACATTATCATCATCAGACTTTTGGACTTGAAAGCCAGAGGTTATTTTGCTGATCTCTTTTCATATCTTATACTTTGTATGTTTTATCTAGTGCCTTTTCGAGGTTATTATTTATCCAGTTGGAAAGTTTCTTCCCCTGAGCTGCAAAAAAGTTCTAGGTAATACTAGAAACCTTGACATAATGACATGCCAGATCTCTTCCACATCCAAGTCCCTCAGCTTCCCTCCAGACCTGTTTTTTTCCCTTTTTTTTCTTTCTTTCTAAATAAAATGGAAGGGCATTTAAGGATGACTCAAGCCAAGGTATTTATTAAATACATTCTTCTAATACCATCCTGTTTATAAAGAGAGTAACCTAAAAGAAAGCAAAACAATACAAATAGTTAAGTATTTCCATGCTGCTGGCTTACTGTACTTTGTACGTTGTCCACACAGCTTCTCAGTGAAGGATCATAATCATTTATGTATGTCAAGTACATAGAACCACTCTGAGTACAACAAAAATTAGTAACATTGAAGTGCTGCTCTTTCACCGAACATAAAGAATAGGCTGACCTATGCAACACTTCAAGGGTCTTACGGATTTGTGCCGTGCTTGTACAATAAAGAAGAAAAAAAGGTATAAATGTATGGCTTATTGTTATTTTTAAAAGAGGATTTCCAGAGGGTGCTTCAAACGATCACATGCAGCCTGGACAGGAACAGGCGAATGGTTATACCCCTTTCAGTAAAGGGGCAGTTTGGGCTTTTTCATTGCATGGCAACATGGGACAGAATTGAGCCGATGAGACTGGCTGATACACCAAGAACAAAGGAAAACTCTGCAGGCAGCAACGTCGGCTTCCAAGTAGCTCTTAGAGTGACATTTTCGATGACACGATCCAGGCAGAGGCACCTTTATTAAGTAGTGCTAATGATGATAATCCCACACCAGGACTTTTCATAAACTTGAAGAGTGATTCTCTGTTATTCTCCTTTTCACAGACGAAGAAAAATATCATAGAAATGAGTGTGACCTCCTCAAAGTCACTCAGGACAAATGGCAGAACTGGGATTACACTTCAGCAGTCCTGCTTCCCATGCACTGACTTCAAGGCAACCCCTGCCACTCCTACTACTGGAACATTTCCATTTTCCATGTCCAGCCCTACTCCTTTCCTTTCTTCCCTCCCAACCATCTTCTGCCTTGGTTGACAGCTAGTCCTCTCCCCAAAATTACAAGGCCCCCTCCTTCTCATCCCTCTCACTCCTCTCCCTTCCTCAGATGTATTTCATAAGCAACACCCCATGGAGAACACCTTGCTTCTCATGAACAAGAAATTTTAGTGCTATTCCAGCTCCTTTCCAGCCCCATAATACTTTACCTACAAAGACACGAAGGGCTAAGGAACAACAGAGGCCGAAGGGAAAAGCTAGAGGATATATTTCAGTGGGCGAAAGGACACATTATTCCCAAAAATTGTTGACTGTTGTAGCTCTTTCAGTGCAGGACTAGTCTACCCTCACGAGCACAGGAATGACCACTGCTCCATGCACAGAACATCAGCAGAGGCATGGCTACCTGGGGGATCTGCACTTTATTACAAACTCCACTATATCCTTTCCCTGTCAGGCTTTAAAGTCTCATTGAGAAACCAAGGAGGTCCCACTGTGGCCAACAATATATAAGTAAAGAACAGAACAAAGTTCTCTGCCATACAGTTATATTTCCCTTCTACCTCTAAGCATTTCTTGCAGTAGAAAGAGAAAAAAAATCTTTAATATGATGCTAGCATCTAAAAATACTTCTGCTGCATGCAAAGACAATCTAAGAAATTTTGGGGCCAATTTTCAACACTTCTTTTTGCAGACAGTCTCTGACACTGCATTGTGCTTGCTGTAGAGACCAGCAGGAATTCTCAAGGCGTTATGCAAGCCACAAAGGCTGGGATCGAGTCTGGGCTCTCACTGCATTTGCAGAGCATGCCTGCCATTGTCGGTCTTGTCAGCTCTCACGGTCTCTTCACTTTTTACCCTGTGCTTACCCCATCTCTTCTTTCATTAAAAAAATGCGAAAGTTTCTGTCCTTGTGGATTTGCAAAGGGAAAATATAATCCCCAAGGGCTTAGAAACCAGGCAGCAAATTTAAAAATGCCAACACTGATTATTCGTTGAGATTCTATTATTTTAAAGGCAATATCTCCTGACTTTCAGGGCCTGATTCGTGGCTTCTGAACTGTAAAGTTCAGCCATTCTTGCACTTGGCAAGCACCTGGAAGTGAAGCGTGTGCAACCAAGCTCTATATATAATTCTGTAAAATGAGAGCTGTTTATCTCAGCAGCTGAAATATTCATTATTGAAAATAAGCATTTCAACATTCAGAGGATGAATCATGTGGGCTGAGAATAACAATGATCTGGGAAACAGCAAAACCCTCCGTGTCGCTACAGTGTCCTAAGCAGACACGGCTGAGAGGGTCTGACCTTGCGCAGGGCAGGTGGGGTGAGAGCCCCTCCTGACACGTAGGTACCTGTCCTTTCTTCTGAATGTGATCCCTTCATCTCAGCTGGGCTGCTCTTGCTGGTGGCTGGGACTACGGAGAAAGCCAGGAAGAAATCCATGCCCAGTTGGGCCGGGAGAGAGAAGGACAACAATGAAAGGGATGAAACTGGAAAACAGCAACCACTGCAACTTTTCCTGAATCTTTTAGTATTTGGCAGACAATATGAGTTGTATGTTTAAAAAAATGCTTTCTGCTGCCCCTATTGAAAAATCACCTGCCATTTGGCCAAGTTTTAGGTCTGAGAAGTCACACCACTTTCATGTGACCACTAAATCTCCTCAGATTCTTCTTCCTTTGCTTCGCTTTCTTTGCACAGGGAAACGTTGCAGGTTGCAAACAGCATCCTCAAAGGGCAGTGGAGCCAGCTCCCTTCGGTCCAGGCCTAGACAAATGAAATTGGGCATTCCTGGAAATGGCTATACCAGACCAGAAGACAGTCACTAAAGCTGAGAATTTGTCTGTCCTGTACTCTGGTGACTTTGCTTCCTGGCACTGGTTCAGCAGATTAAAAGGAGCCTTCAATCTGAAATGCTGAAGCAACAAAAAGCAGAGAAAGGATATGGGAAAAAAACATAGACTGGGACAAGAATGCAGTGGGAGTTTTCTAGTTTAGGTTAGTTTTGCTTCTTTTAAGGATAGAAGGTAATTAAGGGCAACTGGGACAAACTATGACGGAAAAGCAGATGTTCAGAGGGAAGGCAGGGGAAAAGAGTGGTATGTCTAGCTGTTTGCCTGTGGCAGTGGCATTGGCTTTGTTCGAGCTGGCATGGCAAAAGGAGTCTGTTCTCTTCAAAATGCCATCCTCAGAGGCAAAGCCAAGCTGGGCTTTTTTTGCCAGCTTCAGCAACAGCATTTTGACGTGCAATCTCCAGATTGATATGATTAATCGTTAAGTCAGATGATAAGAAGCTGTGTGACAGAAAAGCCATTTAACTGATTTGCCAAACTGAATAAACCATGCTCTGGTCTTGTTTACGATCAAACTGGGAGAGCGTTTACTAATGCACCCAGAGCCTCCAAGAAGGGAGGGGCAGGGGGGGGGGAACTTTCATAGCAAAGATCTTTCAGTGCCACCTTGGAAAACTGTTTCTGTCTCTGCTTCTGCCACAGCATTTCTGATAATACCGAGCAAGGTCCATAAAGCCAGCTTCGTACCCACGGATGCTAGATGGGAGCAGAATCACAGACCGATCATAGCTGCAGCTGAAATCCGCGGGGACGAGCTTCAGAGCTGCGATGTGCTACTTAATACCGTGTACACCGAACAAATCAGGGCCTCGGTATCAGAAACTTCTAAATTAAATCCCTCTGTGCCTCATTTCCCTTTCGCTTAACGGGGATATAACAACCTCGCTACACAGCGAACATGTGAAGATAAACTAATCCAGGTTTGTAAAGTCAAATTGAAGTTGTGTGTACTCACAGCATGGGGCCATACTCTGAAAACTGAGGATAAAAGGAATGTTAAACAGCTGCTTTTTAAATGAGCATCATGCAGCCCGTGCAGCGAAGGAGACAAAAATCTTGTAGAAAATACAGTTCATGATCGTGTGATTTGAGTTGTTACCGAGCGCGAGCAGGGCGAGGGAACTGCCTTACCCACGCGCTGCAGTGCGGACCCCATCACAGTTCCTTTTGCGGGTATGTTTGGGGCTCAGTGTCTGTGCATCCTGAAGATGAATGGGAAGAAAAAATAAATAAAGGGTTTACACCTCCTTTCAATAAATAATACTCCCTGCCCTGTGGGGTCCAGCAACACAAGCACTTCCTAAATCAAGCTGGAAGTGTCTGCGGTTATCACAAACACTTAGACAACCCAAGGAGTGGGTCTGCCTGTATAATTTTGCATGTTTATGGCATTAGCAGCTCTTCTGTGGAAAACCTGGAACTTGGGACTTGTCAGACACGTAAAGGAGACTGAAAGATAAAATAGCAAAAGGAAGTAATCATAAAAGCTAACAAAAAGAAATTCTAGTTGATGTTGAATTAAAAGAATCAATAACGATGTGGTGAGATCTCATCTGTGCCACCTCTTTCAGAAAATTTAGAGTTCCCTTGGACCATGTGTCTCCTACCCACATACTAATGAGGGGCAGCCTGACATAAGTTATTAGATGTGATTAGATCACATCCTAAGATGATACAGCACCAGTAAATGTTTGCTAGTGTTGCATTAAAAACTGAACGGTTGTGGTACTGAGTCCATCCTTTTTAATTCGCCCACTTAAAAAAAATGTTTTTAAACATTTAATCAAACCCGTATACAATATTAACAAGTGCTGAGGCAGAAAGGGAGCCTATTGATCACAGGTGATATATCCAGAAGCAATACACTGTTTACAGTGAGTTGTCTCTCAACGGAATAACGATTTAGTCATTTACAGGGAAAATCCTTGCAAATAAAAGTCTAATACTGTGATACTCGGTCTTTCTGACGGAATCCCATTGCTGAGATTGAGTTTTGTAAAGCACACAAATTTTATTGAAACTACTGTACAGTGCTTTATGTGAAGGATATGGAAGCACGTAAAGTATTGTGCAGTAAATTTTGTAATGAAGGGCCACAAATGGCTTGTTAAAGATCCCTGTGTGGACGTGAAGTTTAACAGCAAGTATTGCTAGACTAATGTATTTTTTTAGTAGTTTTTGGTCAAACAAAATATTGTCAAGAACAAGTGTCCTCAGATAAATGACTTCATTTGTTAATCTAAGAATAGTATATTGGCTGCACATGTGATTTGGCTTCTCTCGGAAGGTTTATCACCCAGCTGTAAGTTGACCAGTTCAGCAACCTGAACTTCCACAAAGCCCCACTCTAGAAATGGTGAACTTGAGCTGAGCAAATAATTTGCAATGAATAATTTACCCAAGGTGGCTAAACCCTTTTTCTGCAACCCTTTGAGCAGATGCTCAAATTTATTCACTATCTAGACTTTGCGGATTAACTGGAAAACTTCCAGATTAGGAAGATTTGGCATTTGTTCATTGAAAACTTTAGGTTAGTTAAGACCACTCAGAGAAGCTTCATGGCTTTGATGCTGAGCCTTGATTGCCAATGAAACGTTCATTTAGAAAAATACTATTAGATACATTACTGCCAATGCAGCTTTGAAATGTCTTTTCATCAAATCAGTCAATAAAATTCTTAAAGACCAAACATTGAAGAAAACATCTGATTTATGCAATTTATCATCAAAGTATCTAAATGTGTAGAAGCTTAAGACACATGGCAAAGTCTGGACAAAAAAAAAAAAAAAAGTAACTTCTAGAATTTAAGTGAAAAGTTTTGCAAGATTTTCTGCAACTACATGAAGCCTCTCCTGTACATTGCTATTAACTTCACCAACACTGGAAGTTACCAAAAGCTTGCGCTACCGAGAGGTATGTGCAAAAAGCAAGTCCAACAAGATTTAAGATGCTGTTGTGCATTTCTTAACAAACTGTTGAATTTAGTGCTCATGAGTGATGTTTGAATAACTTCCCAAACAATCAGAGTCTCCTTCAGCAAAAGATTTACATCAGAAACAGTATCGATGCAATTCTTTGTCTGCTCAGGAGTAGTGCCAGGAGCACCCATGCCTCAAGACCCTGCTTTTTCTGCTGCGGCTGCCAGCTCACGATGATAAGTTTTGTCTCTGCCTTTGATTAACTGAACCACAGCTATTGACTCAATTCACAGAGGCCATCAAACAGCCTCACCAACAGAACGCACCAGCCAGCGCTGATCTTCCTGCATAGAAGACAGCGACAGTACCCACAAAAAAAGTTTAAGGCGGCTGGTATTAACCCTTGACGCTAGTCCTTTGCTCCAGCTCTAGTCAGCTGGACCAAATAAACTTAAAATCTTGAAAGCATTTACGATGATTGTGGAAGAAAAGCAGCAGGTTTTATCTTTGTAAATGCTTACAAAGGAGTCTCTCGGTGTAGCATTGCTCACAGTCTTGTCCCGAGCACATTTATGTGCGAGCACACGCAGGCGAAAGCACCGCACTGTACTTTTAACTGTTAAGCTGTCAAAAACGTTTGTAGAGAGATCATGTACTGCTCCTCCGCTCCGGTTTGACACTGAAAACAGCTCAGAGCTGATGGGATTCTTCATCAGTCACCCCATCGTGGTTGCTGCATGGGAGGAGGATTTAAGAGAGCCGATCTGCCCTGTCACTCTGGGGCCAGGGATAAACACGCTGGGATTTTTTAAAGCCTTCCTTTGGTCCACCTGGCATCCATCAACAGCAGCGACAAACCCACTGACAGAACAGGCGACTGCCAGCGGATGAGCGGTTCAGGTTGTTTTGTTGCTGAACTTTCATACTGTGGCAGAAAAAAAGGACGAGCATGAAACCAAAGCCTTGGACACCGCAGCAGTGAGAGAGAGAATCAAAGACCTTGGAAATTCACGTCTGGAAACTGCTGTGAAACGGACGTAAACCAGAACAGAGAGATAAAGTACATATGAGATTATTCTTTGATAGGAAACCAACGGTGCTCAGGCAGCAATAACAAAATACTCTGGCACACAATGTAAGTGCAAAATTTCTGCTGGTGTTATCAGGAGGCAAAGTCAGAGATTACAGGAAGACCACAAGCAAGATCGCTCTAATTGTCCTTGGGGATCTCCAGTGAGTCTCTGAAGGCTCTGCACCATTGAGGTCATATCTCTATCTGAACGTAGAGGTGCCTTATTTTGTCTTTTACATCAGTGAATATGATTAAACTCCTGCTGTTGTGCTAAATTTCAAAGATTGTAAAAAGTCAGGGGAATTAAAAAGGTCACTGCAGTATTTCATTTCAATAGCAAATCTGTGGAATAATGTTGTACAAGTACATAGGAAACTGCTTTGAAAAGAGAACTTGTCGGTGACTTAGTTCTGGAGAAAAATAGCAGGCGTTCGGAAAATAGAATTCTGCTTCCTAAACCTGTAATTAGAAACGGGCAGATAATTAGAAGTGGACAGAATAGATGCCTTTCAAACACAAAAGTGTAGAAAAGATGCACAACTTCCAAATATTTGTGTAACATATACATTTTGTATCTATACGTTTACAAATGGCAAATTCTACTTCCACACAATATACGTTGATGATAAATCCTTTGTCTAGAAAGATACATTCCACGTGCAGATGAAAAAACCCAAGACTCCTATACAAAACTGTGGAGAGCAGGTAAATGTTTCAAACCCATTTGTAAAAAAAAAAACCTAGTGCATTTCTGAACTTTAAACAAAGCTCTCCTCATTCCTTGTGTATATATATTTTTTTGAATAAGCTCATATTTACTTTCTTTTAGTTTAGTCAGACATATTTCTCCTTATGAAGCCATTGATCAAGATAATTTCTTCTGTTTTACAACCTGGCTAATCCCAGTAGACATGTAGCTCTGCAAATAATATAACTTTCATTCAGGAACAGAGAAAATATGATTCCACCAGTGAACATGAAAACTGTGGACTTCTCTGAGGTCTGCAGGACAGAAGCCCTAATTGAACGCGGTGCACAAACACGATGCCATATGAAATGTTTCAGTCAGATGTAAGGTTCAAGAAAGCTTAGCGCCTGACTAAACTGGAACCAAAAAGGGCAAGTCTCTCGAGTAAGTTTAAACCAGTACTTTTTACATGTTCTACATAAAGGAAGACTCTATTGAACCTGATTAAGTTGCAAAATTTGGCAATGCCAGAACTAAACTTTGAGCAACATGAAGATACAATTGCAGGACAAATCTTGCTTGGCTTTCTATTCAGTCTTGTTCAGAATGGCTGCATCACCAGGGGAATTTTGCTGTTAACTCTTAAAAAATCTACACTGCATGTTAAGAGGAGGTTTTTGGTTTTTTGTTCTGAAAGGCTTATAGATCAGCTCACTTGAATGACAGAAGCGCACCCCTTACATAAAGGCCATCTTCTTGCCAGATTTCAATCATTGATGTCGGAAGTATGAGAATGTTAAATTTTTCTGATGAGATCTCCAGAATTTTTAACAGGGGCAAAACATTTTTCTCTAGCAGAAGTCTCTGCTAACATTTACCAAGTGCATAAGGAATGAAAACAGAATGATTATAATAAAAATTATAGATCATCTCAAGAACAAAAGCTGCCTATGTGAAAGACATTCCCAAAAGAAAGTTATTTATTATTTTCCAAAGCCAGTATTTCTCTGATGTCTAAATTAACAAAAGAATTTTTTTTTTTTTTTTTACAGGACAGAAAAAATATTTTGGGCTCTTCCAGCAAACTGGATAATAGAGAAATGGAAGAAGAATGCTTAGCAGGCTGTTTTGTTGAATAGGCATCAAGCACAGAAAAAATGCAACCTTGTTATCATTTCTACACATCACCTATACACTTTGATGACAATGGACACAGAACTGATGTTATCAGACCTTGAGGAATAAATTAATGCTATGGAATACACACTGGTACTAAACAAAAGGGAAAGTAAATTAATCTTCTAACACCACGAGAGATGAAGCAGAATCCTTAAAATAAGAAGAGATCTACGTCCCTGCTCTTCCCCCCCTCCCCCAAACCAAACCCGAATGTTTTTTTCAGGTTACAACCTTTCTGTCCCCTTCTCCGCTTTGCTGGCCCAGAGCTAGCACTGCTGTACGAGGGGACACATGCAATACAGAGAGCCTGCTTTCACCAGCGAGGACATTAGCCCTCTGTCATTCCAAAACTAAATTTTCCTTGCTTTCTACCCGTGCCAGCGCAGACACCCAGGTGCCACTTTCCGTGGCAGCGTTGTCTAACAGGTTTAGATAACTGTATTTTTGTGGCACTTCCCGACGTTTGGGGGAAGGTGTCCTTGAGAGCGCTGGTGTGCTTTGGCCGGGCAGTATACGCAGATGCATACAGACAGGTGTAATTCTGCTCTGCCCGTGCTCCCCGGGGGCTGGATGCCAGCCAGCTCCCATCAGCACGCCGCGCAGTCGCCTCACTGCAGCCGAGAGCCCCAGCAGCTCACGCCGCCTCCGTCAGCCTGCGCGTACCCGCGGTTCTTGGCGCGGCTTATCCGAAAGCCTCAAAGTGTATCACGGAGGCGCACGCGCTCCGCTTTACCGAACCCAAAGCCCAGCAAGGTGCGGGGTTTGTTTTCTGCCAGGCTGAGCCAAGCAGGACCACCCGAACTACCTCCCCGTGAGCTGGGTCCCTGCGGCAAGCGGGCGGTGGCACTGGGTCCCCCAGCACCGATCCCCGCGCTGCTTCTGCAAACTGTGCTGCACCCGTGCACCCTCCGATAGGACGAACGCAAGCGCTGACCTGCTTCCCCGGTAGTGCTGGTGATGTCAAAACACAGGGCTTCTCATCTTCAGCGCACTTTTGCTGTCACTTACCTGTGCAGCCATCTCAAGGCAACGCAAAATGCAACCGGAGAGCCTGTGGTGGCAGGGGCAGGTGGCTTTTACCCGTCCCTTGCTGAATTCGGTCCTACAAAGCTATACCTGGAAGAGGGCCTTAGCTTCACTAAGCTAACTAATGGATTCAAAGAGTGCCTTAGCTTCACTAAGCTAACCGATGGATTCAATCAGCAAGCTTTCCCACCTCGCTGGTCATCTACGTCTTAGCAGAGAAAAATCTCTTGAACAACAATGACACTAATATACTGAATTTTGAGATACTCTGTTGTTAGGTTGTTTTCCAATCAAGACCTGGCCATTTACTGATCATTTTCTTACATAATTTTCATACCATAATAAGGCTCTACCTCTCACACTTAGGTAACCAATATTCCTTGATAAGTTCATGGAAGGGGCTTCGCCGAGTCTTTTGAAACACTAAATAAACCTAGTAAGATCCAACATCAAACCCTTATAATTATGATAAAAAGCATGTTAAGTTCAGGTTTGTGAAAGCTATTGAGAAAATCAAGGGAAAAATCAATGCTAAAATCTTGCTTTTATGCATTTTACTGGTAATTGGGTCATTAGAAGTAGTAGCAGAAGAATTAAGAATTGCACATGATTATTCTGCGCAGACAGCAATATGCAAGACTTGAAATAACATCTTCACCTTGAACTTAGTGAAGACTGTTGACATGCTGAAGTATTTTGTCGGAGGACTGCAAAGTTAAAAACTGAGGTCAGAAGGTGAATTTTCAAAGGATCAAGAAAATTCTATGTTAAAATTAGGTTTATTACATGAATCTTTGTACTTCTGAATTAAAAAAAAACTATCTCCAAGTATTCTTCAAATTGAGCCTACAATATATAAATTTTTGAGAACTTTTCTAGCATCAACTTCAAAGAAAACTTGTGGAAAGCCAAGGAAAGGAAATAAACACAGGCAAAGCAAACTATACCAAATACTCAAGCAGCATTGTTTGGCAATTTTCCATTTCTGAAAATAATCATCTAATGAGGACTTTGGTATCTCAGATTTCACTGTCAATATCGCAAGGTACCTTGAGAAAAGACAATGCTCCCGATTTATTGAATACATGCAACAGAGGACATGGAAGGATTAATTTCTGGAAGACACCTATTTTGCTTGGAATTTTTTCTCAAGCCATCCGTTTCCAAATTTTCATAGAAAAGGTCATTTAAACCATTGCTACTGAATGCTTTTAAGTAATCTGAGAATAATTAAGAGCTTTCTATTGCTGCGATTAGTGTAACTCCTCACTGAACAACTGTACTGTCACCTTTCATAGTTATCCTTCATAAGGAAATTCAGCATTGGCCAGACAGGCCACATAAAGTCTACGTTTTTCTCTCCACAGCAGCTGCAAAGCCTTGAGTAGACTACATAATGTGAATTTTAGCAGCAGTAAACTGAGATCTAGAGCACATTAATTTTCCAATAATCCCTGCAGAGCACGTGTGTATCTCTGTTTCCCAATGGGCCACTAATCTGAGGAGCAGATAAGCATCTTGCCCAAGGCCAAGCAGCAAACCAGTGGCAGAAATGGTGAAAGCACCTGGAGAATTTCATTTCACAGACCTGTGTTTTAACACCCAGGCCACCTTCCACCTTCTTATTTCAAGAGCGGTGAAGAGCTGCTCAGATCTAATTTGAGATAGGGTAAAACTGTAAGAGCATGATTGTTTTAAGAACCTGTTTTGTTATACTGCAATTCCAGGGGCATGCTACTCCTCCAATGGTTTACATTTTAGAAACGTAACTGGTAGAAAATTAAACATTTTGAATTGGTTAAAATGTTGCTGTTTACTGAGTGTTAGCAAAGACCCTTTTTCTTGTTTAAAAAAATTGCATATATTTCAGCGTAGTTGCATGAAAATGGAAAAATCTTGCTCCCACGCTGATTGACTCAGCATCTTGTAAACCATTGCAATGTATCAGTAATTCATTACTGAGCTGTAACAATGTGATATGTTTTCCCTATGACATCTTAAAATACACAGTGAGTATGTGAGTACTTAGTGAGATGAAGTACGTTTAGTTTATAATATTTTATCTTGATAAAGAAAGCTCTAAAACGCCATTATTTGACACATAGGATGTGGCAAAAAGTTGAGACAAAACAGCCATCATTATAAATGTTTATAGACATACCTAAAGTCTTGTCTAAAGTTCATCCTGTTAAAGGACATGTTTTATGTTGTACAATTCCTCTTAGAATATCAATCTAATAAGCACCAAATGAGGCTGAAGACAATGCTGTTATAAAAAATGGAGAAAAATGATTAAAATGTGATAATTATACTGACAGCTTATATGCTCAATCTAATCAACCAAGCTTCCAATTTGTCATAATGTACACTCACTCATACATTATTGCTTAATTATAGCAACACTTCTATTTCGAAAGGCTGTCAATCATGCAAATGCCCATCATTTTTCTCTATTTGCATTTGAGAGATATATTTTTAGTTCAGATCCAAAGCCCACTGTGAACCTGAATTAACCCTAGCTCTTTTTTTTTTTTTTCAGTGCTCATCCCCGTTTATTCCGCGTTTGCTCTCTGTAGTAGTTTATGCCGAGTGATTTGCTGCTTTACAGTTCATCTGGTGCTGAAGAGATTTTTTTGAATCTCATCTCCGTTCCTGAACTGTGGTTTCGGTGATGTATGTGTTCTTAGGAACTGCAGACCTGAGCTTGAACTATTCAGGTTTGATGTGAATAAAATTATCAGACAATCTTTTCTTCTGTTCTGGATTTTTCTTACTAGTCCTGCAGAAAGGGGAAGAGAGCACAGAACCTTCCCTCGCTTGCACTGGTAGCCCTACCAAAATCAGTGGGACTAGCTGTGGACTATAAGATCTGAAAGAGAGTGAATGGACATCCTTAATAAACCCACCTCAAAATATGCATTCTGATACACATTACACTCTGAGCTGCTCTGTTTCTTTTGGTTTAAATGTTTTAATTACATATCTTCAAGAAGTTCTGATCTCTTCTGTCGCACATCTTCTCCAACTTTCTGCTCTAGAGCATAGAGGGGAAGGGAAATCTGGCACTTTATGAGAGGACAGAGCAACCCAGCAAGAGGAACGCTTAACAGGATGCGTCACCGGTGGTAACAAAGAGAAAACGTAAGGAAGTTGGCAGAATCGTTAAAACACACTGGGAGTGCTACAGCAGCAAGGGAAGCTGTGCCGTGCTATCAGCAGGCAATCTTTTGGTAGTAAACAAGGGGAAGTGCTCTGACACAATATTGCTTCAGCATTGAGGGCTAAACCCAGTATCTTAGAGTTCAGAGGGATGGCAAAATGTATCTCGAACAGCATTTGCACCGAGAGCACAAGGGACTGAGCATACAACAAGTTCTGCTATTCTACAGGGATGATCTTCTGAACACATACAGCTTGTGACAGCCACCGCAGGACTTTTTAACCAGCCTGGTAGATAGACCTTCGGAGTGAAGTTCATACAGGGAGAACACAACCACTTACATCAGTCAGTACTGAGACACTGACAATATATGGTAGAATTTATTTTTGTTTCAATTCCAATGATGCTTCCTCCACACACTCCCTTTGCTTCAAATTAAACAGTAGTATCTCAGCCTAAACTTCACTCTGATCAGTACAGACCTTGTGTGAGGCTGCAGGTGCCTAAGGCACTGGTTGGAGAAGAATGGGGCACTTGATCAAGTGAGCTGACTGCACAGAGCTGAGAAATGACACCCCAGCAGGAATCATCCCCCTTTTCTAGGCAGCTGCTTCTCTGGCATCACGTACCGTAACGGTGCTTTGCTCGCTGCTTCCCTTGTCAGGGAATCAAGAGCTTTCCAAGAGCCAGCCGACACCAGGTAATATCTGGAAACTCACAACCTCTGGCCAACTAACACCTATTCCATGCCACAATGAGACTGGACCAAGCAGTTGTCTTCACACCTTTTATACGTTTATATATGCGTGTGTTTGTAACTGATAATTGCAGCACACTGCATTATTCAGTTTAACTTTCTTTTGCTTTTATACATTCTATAACACTATTTTATCTTTGAAAATCTAATAACGTCTTACACATATATTTTATATACAGTACACAAACATATTCTATTTGAGCTTTAGATGGTAAAGAAAAAGAAGTAATTCAAAATAGCAATTCAGGGCAGCAAAGGAATTAAAAAGAAAAGACAAAAACATGGCATTTTGCTATGAAAAATGTCAAGTTATTCTTTGAATGTTGGCTCAGGAAAATCTCAATACATTTCTGGTAAATGAGGCATGAAGCATATTCTTAAAAATATGGTGTCCAGGAGATAGTACTACCCAATATTTTATCCTAATGGCAATATATAGTACTTAAAAAAGCTTGAACTTTAAATCAAACACTTTGGAGAGTACATGGCCAATCTATTAGTATTTCAAACATAACTTAGTTAGTATCAACATGAAGATGAGATAGTAAACCATTTCTGGAGCTTACTTGGTTAAAGACTGTTACAACATTGGAGTGTGGCTTATTCTCTAATTAGTATGCAGGCAATGCATATGATCTTCCTATACCACCTCTACTTCTCCAAAACTTCACATTCCTTGACTGGAGTCATTAATGTCTTGTTGGGTCAAGATAAGCCCTGGTGTACATACTTTAAAGTATGCACTACCTTTGATTCAGTACAATTATTTGGGTGGCAAAATTATAATATTTGTCATGCTTACAGAAATTATATCAGAAAAACAAGAAAAGAGAATACCACAGCATCCCTTTGAAAGACAGAATATTTCACTATTTCTAAATAAACGGTATGGCAGAAGCCCATTTTGTTCATGATTATAATTTATTCTGAAGAAATTTATCTTCCCTATTTGCTATTCCTTCTTATTGTAAAAAATATCTACAATAAGTTCCTCCTGGGACAAGTTGTTGCCTAAGTTTTCATCCATCTCAAGCAAAACCAAATGTGAGACGCGTTTTTTATAGAGAACAATGTCAAAATGTATGTATCATCTCACACACATACCTATCTAGAGGACAGTAGTGCTAACACTTATGATTCTTTAAATCCTTCCACTGGAAAAAAAAAAGAGGATGCAAGTCCTTTCATCTCTTATGAAATAGCTTCAAAATTTTGCTCAGATAGAAGCAAGTTACTATTACAAATTTACCATTTATGACAGTAGAAAGTTCTCAATAGACTCTCTCTCACACACACACACATTTTTGGGAGGACCAAACTGTATCCATTTGAAAAGGAAACTACCAGGTCTTTTCTTCTGACTTTTACTAGGTTTCTGTGCAGGTTGTGAGGCAGAGATAGTAACAAATCTTTCCTGAACTGGCAACTCAGCGTGCAGATGAAGGATACAGTTCTTGTATAGGTGAAATGGAGTTTCTGCAGAGATTGCCTCTGGAAAAGTCTTGTGTCATTTTTCTGGTCAATGTCCTTTACTTCCACTTGACAGAGCAAGAGATTTTAGGAAGGACTCCAAATCTGGCAAATTTGCACTTGATTGCATGCTGACAGCTACAGTGTACCAACTGTTGAGGCTACTTGGGTGGCAAGCATTTCTCCTGATTCTTCTGGTTGTTCCATAGGATGGGAGAAAGGTCACTTCTGTTGGCTTTACCACGTGTTAAAACACAAGCAAACAACAATTCTTTCAGAAAAGAGGACATAGCCTAAAATTGACAAGTAGGCTGAATTAATTATTTTTTAAGTAATAATCCTGTTTGAAAATACCTTGTTAAAGTGTTTGGTAGGTCAGGTCTGCCATCCTGTCTCACACATTCCCCTTTTGCTCATCCTTTGCAGTCTTCCCTGAGAATTTTTTATTTGTCTAAAATCTGTGTATACAAAGGCGTGCAATGTGGAAGCCTGCTAAAACACAAGCTCTCTAAACAAGGACCTGCAGCCAGTTGGCTACTGGTATCAGGATGCTGACAACACTTTTTGTCTGCCTGTCACAGGCGTGTTACCTCACCCTGCTTACCTCCTCTTTTACACCCCCCAAATGGAAAATGCTTATTGGCAAAGTTCTCCAAACCTTGCTTATCGAATGAAGGACAGCTTTCAACTGAACGGAAGGGCTTCTTACCTGTAGACCAGTCACCACGTCGAAAAGTCATTTGTTCCAAGTGACCCAGCTTCAGTAGCCAGAAGCCATTTCTGGTCTCTCCCCACGGTCATGGCTCAGGATTGACAGCAAACACGCACCTCAGAGCTTTAACGTGATGCCTTAGTACCTGAGGCATCTCTCCACGCTATGCTTCTGCCCTAACAACATGTTACACCAGTAACTTCAGAAAACCCGCCTCCTACGTCTGAAACAGGCAAAGTCCTTTAATAATATGGACAAAAACTTCACAGGGGTTCCTTCCTTTTCTCTGGTTGTTCATTAGAACATTTCAACAACTGTTTTATAAAGTAGCTCCTGGGTTCCTTCTCCAAGGCCTTTTTCTGAGCAGAGTTGAAGCAAGAGCTTTTCCAATCTCCTCTTTTTACCGGAGACATTCTCAAAACAGGCCTCCCTTCCTGTAAAAAATAGTCTACCTAGATCACTGAACAGTCTCTCTGACATCCCAGGCAGTGCTAAATCCTCCATTTTCCTACAGTCTTTGGGAAATAAGCTATCACGTTTTACTTCAAAAATCATGGAACAGTGCCAGAGCCAAATGTTGCTCTTAAAAGGCCAATATAACGTATTTAATAGAGCTATGACGAATTGCTGAAATAAGATATGTTACTAATATTTGACAGAGAAACTTGCCCAGGACCTAACTCAAGGGAGTGTCATTTGTCCACAACATTCATTAGAACTACTTTAGCTCAAAAAGAATAATCAGGAGTATATTTACCTTACGTATCCTTTGAATTTATGGCTTCCAGCATAATCTTTGAAGTAGTATAATATAAGGCTTATACACACTGGACATGATAGAAAGCAAGCAAGAG